>NC_056735.1:348333197-348375697 GCF_019279795.1 Protopterus annectens
ATGTATGTGTAATATATATATATATATATATATATATATATATATTATACACACATACACACACACACACACACACACACACACACACACACACATATATATATATATATGTGTGTGTGTATGTGTGCGTGTGTATATAGTGTGTGTGTATGTGTGTGTGTGTGTGTGTGTGTGTGTGTGTGTGTGTGTGTGTGTGTGTGTGTGTGTGTGTGTGTGTGTGTGTAAGTAGCCTTTTATCATGGAAATGTTCTGAATAGTGCAGTTATGTCATTATTGGTTCATGCATTTTGTTTCATTGCCTACTGGAAAAATGTTTAAACAATAAATTTAAAATACAATCTACTTAGGTCTAACAAGTGTGCTGCATTATACAAGGAATATAATTTAAAAAAAGTCAGGAAGGTGTATCAAAGAACACATGTATGTTTCTTGTTTTGTGTGCAAGGGGCCTGTGATTTGATAACAGCCCAAAGGTAATCTTTATCCACCACTGGCCAAATGCATTTTCTTTGGATGTGGTGTGGGTTTCAATGCTGTTTCAATGAATGGGAGTTTCAAGGGCAGAGAAGTTTTAATGCCAAGTCTATTTTCATTGTGAGACAGTATTACTTTGTTTAACAGATGTCTATTAGTGTTTGTGCACTGTGCTGTAAAATGTAAAAATAAAATCCAAATAATCATTGTAGAAGTAAAGCAGTATGCATATGCACACATTAGTGTTTATGGAAAATGGGTTGAAATAGCTAGGTAATGGGACATTGGAATGGCTGCAGGGGGACTCTGGTGATATATATTTGGTTCTGTTGTTCACTTTGCATTTGAAAGTTGGTATCCCACAATGCCATTGGAGTGGGCGGGGTTATGTAATTATGTATGCCCATTTTACGCTAATCAGCGTACAGATTTGTACCTATTTTTCATGGGCCTTGTCCAGATTTTTGATGTTTCCAGGTTGAGAGGTATGTAAACTGTACTGAATCAGCCAATAGGATGCAAGAGGTATAAGCATGATATTTACACAAATGGAGTCCAAAAAATATGTATCTATGTGGAATGGCATCCTACCTTTAGTATTCAACAGGAGCTTAGTGCAAGAAAGGTCAAAATGGGGTGTTAACTGTGGATCTGTAGTATGAAATACCACACCTACAAAAAGGGGAACAGCAAAGGGAAGAGGGGGCACTGCACAGTAGTGAAGGTAAGTGTTTGGGTATATTATGGGTATGTGTTTGGGTGTGAAAAGTGTAAAGTGCACAAGGTAAATGGGATATGACAGAGTGCAGTAGGCACACACAACATTGCCATCTTGCAGCTTAAGA
Source organism: Protopterus annectens (assembly GCF_019279795.1). Taxonomy (NCBI): domain Eukaryota; kingdom Metazoa; phylum Chordata; order Ceratodontiformes; family Protopteridae; genus Protopterus; species Protopterus annectens. The sequence continues at coordinate 348,334,517 of NC_056735.1, forward strand.
TTGTGTGCCACTTTTGTAGCCTACAGTTAATGTCTCCTCCATAGTCCTCAACCAGCATCCACTATAGCTGGTCTTCAAAGAGAATCCCCATAAGCATATTTAGACTTGGCATACCCCTGGCAATGACTTCTCACAACTTTGCAATAAACTCCTGTTGTCACTACAGAATGTAAAAAAGCACCCTTTGGGACACCTGCTGATGACCCAATAGTGTCCTCAGTCAGTGGGTCTGTACCTCCACAATATTCTTTTCTGGGGGAAGTCCAGCATAGGGTAACTCCCCACAGATGAAATTGTATCTCTCTGGGATGGTGCTACTGTATGGGTAGTGTATGGAAAACAGTTTCTGGACCTGCAGTGTGAGTCTGATATTTGTTCTATACAGGTTTACCATTTGTGTTGACCCTACACCTGTTACCAGGTAATCTTGGTATAGTGAAACGTCATCCCTTGAGGCAGGTGTTGTGAAAGGTTGCTTACAGGGCATTTATGACTACCTTCTGAAAGTCACAGATAAAAAATGTGGCACTGCACAGGAGAGTCTGCTTTTATACCATGCACATCAGTGCAGCCAGCATGACAGTGTATGCAGCTTTTGACTTACTGACCATTAGACTCTATGGAAATGATAGGATATGGTACCCTTCTGCTGGTCAGATAAACTCACAAATAGAATAAGCTGCCAATGCACTGTGCTTTTTTGTGGGGAAAGTCCTACCCATAGACAGCTACTCAAATGGTGGAATATCCTTCAGGTTGTCCAGTGTTGTCAGAAGTAGTTTAACAATAGCATTCCCATCTGCATGCATTACTTCCTGTAGAAATGTGTGTGTCCACATGCACACTGGGCAGGATCAAAGCCTTTCAGTGATGTTCTTTGCTCATGGTGTGATATGCTGGAAGGTTTCCTGCAATATCATATACATCAGTAAACGACCTGCTTATTAAGCAGATTCAGCACCTGTCTTCACTGACATTCTCTGTCTGATGAACTGGATTATCACATTTGAGTCATATTGGTTGGTGTTTGCCCTGTCACACATCTTATCTGTAACATCCAATATCTCCCTGGCTGTTGTACTGGGTGGCTGATTGTGCCAAGCAGACTTTTGTAGGGCTTCCCCTCCAGATCTGTTAGTAGTAATTGCCCAGTTCTTATACCCTCATAATTTCCACATACAGCATCAGTATAACCTGCCCCATGTGACTCACTCCCATCTGTTGACAAACATGGTTTGCCCTTTTGCAATGAGATAACTGGATACACAGCCCTCCTGTTCCCAAACGGTACAGGAACATGTAGGTCTATCATCCATCTCTTCCTAAGGACTACAGATTCCACAAGTAAAAACAGGCTTACCCTGTGTAAGTGTGTCCTTAAATACTCAGAGATGTGCTCCGAAGTATGCTGACTTAATGTGCCATATTCCCTGTTGTACCACACACAGGCTAGAGACACATGGGCCTTCACATACTGGAAACCTATGCAGTGAGACACACATGAGCACACCCTGCACATTGTTATATGTACTCCATCTATCTGGTGTTCCCTCCTGGTAGCTGCATATGAAGAGATGTGGTAGATCTACATCACAAGGAAACATCTGCGAAGAGGTCAGGAGTTCAGTGCAGTTCCTGCCCTGCAGTATGCTTACATGCATGATGACAGTAGTTTGTGTTGGATGTAGGTATTGCATGGGGAAACTCCTTGGTCCACTCCTTCCATACATATGGTGAATAATTGGTGTTGGTTTGTACATGTGCATTAAGGATAGACATGGTGTTACCACAGCTCACACCTCTCAAGGTGCATCCTAGCCACATGAGGGACAAAATAGGAGACACAGAGGTGAAAGGCGACTTGTCCATGTCATTCTCATCTATGAAAATCACATGAGGCATACAAGATGGTAACATGTATGTATCAACTGTTATTGTGCAGGACCCTGTCTGAAGGCTGGTGTTCTGACCTATGGCTCTGTGTACCTAGCCACATGGGAATCACAGCTGGGGCACCTGTCACACTCCTTTTGTCCATGAATTGATCTGGCTATAGTTAACAGCTGCATAGGTTCTTCTGGTAGGGTCAGAGGTGACTACATGTCTACATCTCTCATAACTGCTGACCCTTCATGTATTCCATGAGAAGGACCACCACTACTTCTACTAAACACAGGGCTAATATGTGAGACTATTTCTACCCCTATCACCTAGGGAGGCACACAGCAAGTTTGTGTCACACTGGATAAACATCCACACCATAACCCTGCTGTCTGTATACGGTGTCATGTATGGTAAGCACATGGCTATCTGCCCTTCCAATTCTGACCACTACATATGAGTCAGATTCTTTCAGTGAGGACAAGTGGTACAAGGGACTAGTTAATCCTACTTATGGAACCAACATTTTTGACTCCTGCCATCCCACACCCTTGCAGTCACTGTCTAGGGATTTCCCTGGGTTTAGTACACACTGCTGCACTGCTCCATTCAGTATCAGTATTGCTCATGACAGGATGTTCCTTTTGTTCTGTAGTGCATACTGTTGTATTACTCACACTAATATCAGCATCCATTTTCTCTCATTGTCCACTTGCAAGACACTCCACCAGACAGCATACCAGTTCACACTTTAATAGGAATACCTGTGTTCAGTGTGTGTGCCCAAGCACCAACAACCACACATACCATTCCACCACAATGAGCATTTCTTTCAGTAAAGAGTTGAGCCTGATCATTTCCACTGATTGTAGGTATGATTTTTCCCTGCAAACTCTGATACCCCTCTAGAAAAGATTCCTTTTTGGGCACATGCAATGGTGCATACCCTATATGGGTAAGCTGCATATTACTGAATCTGATACACCCTTACAGCTGGTACCCCTAATGTGACTTCCCTTTCTTTGTACTCACTGTCTATGTCCCATATGAACATATTTCTGTCCAGAAGCTAACTGCCCAGCTTCTGCTTTTTCTGGTTTTCTGGTCATTATGTAACAAGTTGCAGTCCTGTAGTCAGAGGATATTGATAAGTATCAGCTGTGTGGGGAAGTGCTATTAGTATTTTCACAGTGGTCCTAAATTCGGCTCTTTGAACCTTCTTTGTTTCATAAATGTTCACAACTCTTTTTTTTATTTCGACAAGAAACATCTTTATTGAGTTATCACTTATGACATAGATAATCATACATTTATATAAATGAAAACAAACCATATTGACATATTTCAGTTGCAAACATTATGCATCACTTATAATCTGTGCAGTCATTTTCAGTCAAACATTACATAGCTCATTCAATTATTGCCCTTCCTTAAGAAATTTCCTTCCAAAACATATTTGTGCATGTATTGTTCCCACAATTCCCATTTTTTCTACATAGTTTGTTCCTACTAATTTCTAAAGATCCTAGTTGCAGCTCTTTTATCTCTGATACTATATGCCCTGCTTCAAGTACAGCTGGTTTAGACTTTTATTTCCATTTTTTAGTAATTGCTTTTCTGGCAGCCACCAGAATTAAACTCAGCAAGGTTTTATATGACTAGGCAATTCTGATTCTATATCACAGCTCAAAAAAAAATTTCCTTAGTTGCACCAATTTTCTTTCAGAGTAGCCTGCAGGAAATTTTTAAAGTCTGCCACATTATTATGCTCACAAAAATATGTTCACAATTATCAGTTTTTTCCCTATCACACCTCTAACATTTGCAATCCACCTTATGAATACATCAATTGAGTCTGTTTGGGGTATAAAAATATGTACGCAAACAATACCTAGCAAAGATCTTAAATCTTCTAGACTTTGTTGCATATTTGGGAACCATACATATATCCTCCTACTGTTTCTTTGTGAATTGTTTATCTAATCTCTCTTCCCAATCCTTTCTAACCTCCTCTGAATTATTCTTATAGTTATTATGCAATATTTAATATTCTCTACTAATTATCCCTTTATAAATAGCAGATTCTGTTCTAGATTCTACTAAAAATCTACCAGGGCTGGACTTTCACTTAGGATCCATATGTTTCTTTATCTTTTCCTATATTCTGATATCATTCCTTAATAGGGAGGGCAATCTCTAGTCTGCAGTCCAAATTAATTATTGGCCTCTTCCCATTCTATTACATTTCCCTGTCTAATTATTTGGTCCCGATATCTTGGTTCCTTTGCCAGTTTTCTCCAGTAAATTTCAGCCCCCATTTTACCTGTTCTCTACATCCCTAATAGCAGTAATCCCTATCACAGAATCTCCTTTCTGCACTCCTGTGTTGGCTTTTGAATATGCTATTCTGTATGGTTATTGTTATTCTCCTTAAGGATCTGCATCCAAATTCTCAGTCTGTCCTTGTTTCTTGAGCCCCCCTCAGTTTCATCATCATCTTTTTCCACTTTGAATTATAGTTTTCTGGTTGTGCTGTGTATAGGAGCCTTAGCTGTGTAGCTCTGTAATACACCTTCAAATCAGGCAATCAAAAACCACCTTGTTCTATTGGAAGGATCACCTTATCCCACTTTACTCTTGCCCTATTCCCCTTCCAGATAAAATCCTTCAACTCTTTATTACTTTCTATGCACAATGTGTCATCTGGTTGATAAAATATGCCTTTCCTGCATATAAAACTAAAGGGACTAAAACATTTTCACTGCTTGTATCTTGCTATCCCTATCCATAAAACAGAGCTTCCAGTTTTTCAGTTTTTTGCATTATCTTTTGTTTAGTCTCTTCCCACATATACTTAGCTGCCATAACAGAATCTTTTTAACCCATACTCCTAAGTACTTCATTTTATCATATCCCCATAAATAGGGGTGTTGGTGAACGAATTTGTGTGTGGGTACATAGTTTACAGCTATTGCCTTTGTTTTACCATCATTAATTTTTGTATCCTGAAAAGACCTGAAACCGACTCAGAATGTTCCACAACAGTGAAATGTCCTTTTCTGGTTTTATCAGGTATAAAATAATATCATCTGCAAATAAAGCCAAATATTCTTGATTACCATACCAGTTATATTTTTTGAATTTCTGAATGTTTTATTTTCTTTGTCAATGGTTCTAAATATGTCACAAATAACAAAGGGGAGGTTCCTCTTCTCAGACAGAACTTATCTGAGAGGACACCCCCCACACTTTAATTTTTCCCTCCAATCCCTCATATATCCTTCTAATCAACCTTATAATTTTATCAGGGAATCCAAATGCTTCCATTGCCCTATGAATAAAATCCAAGCTTACTCTAGCAAATGTTTTCTCTGCATCAAGACCCACCAACAACAGCAGTATTTTCTTACATTCTGCTTCCCTCTGGGTCATCATTGTTCTATTAATGTTGTCAAATGTTTGCCTCTCCTCTACAAAACCAAATTGATCCATATGTATCAATTTTGGCATCATCTTCGTCATTCTTTTAGCCATTATAGGCATGAACACTTTATAATCATGGTTTATAATCAACATGGGCCTATATGAATCTGGATATGATGGATCTTTACCTTGCTTTCTTCCAGAATGTAAGTGCTTCTCCTCTTTTTAAAGTTCTATTAAACAATACCCTCCAGACTGTTATTACGTTCTTCCTTCCTAGCTTCCAATCTTCCATGGGAATACTATCTATTCCTGCAGACTTCCCTGTAGATAGGTTATACAGCACAATTTTTACCTCATCTCCTCCTATCCTGTTAGTAAGTGAGACTTATCTACCTCTAACCTTGGTATATTTAATTCTTCCATAAATATTTCCATTTGTAATTTTTCTTGATTTCCACATTTCTCTGTACAGGTTTTCATAAAAATTCCAAAATATTTGAAATACCTCTACAGGATCTCAGATCATTGTCCTTTTTATAGGCTCCCTAAGCTTGGCAACAACCCTTTCTAGTTTCTGTTACCTAAGCCATTGTGCTAAAAGGTTTTGTGCTCTGGAGTTATAAAATACAGTTGCTTAAGAGCAATCTTTCTAAACCCATGCATATTACTGAGGTAGTCCCTTATTTTCTCTTTAGCACTCTGCAATTGCTTCTCTTCTTGTTCTGTGAGATTCACCCTATTCTGTAATACTTTAACCTTTGCCAAGCCAGCTAAATAATTATTGTTACTTTTTAACTAGATCTCTTTTATTTCCACCCTATTTTTAAACTCCACTTTAATTTTATTCCACTCCCTAGCTATATGTTCAGAGGAAATTTCTGTCTTCCCTAATAACTCCTGAATAATTTCCAGTACTAGTTCTTTAAATTCATCTCTATTTAACAAGTAGATGGGGAAGTGCCTGTGTCTCATTTGTATTTCAATTACCCTGCATTTTTATTTTGATTTTATTTTGATTATTATTGGTGCATGATCTAAGCCGCGGTGGTGCAGTGGTAGCAGTGTCACCTCACAGCAAGAGGTTCTCCCGTTCGATTCTCGGCTAGAGTGCCTTCTGTGTGGAGTCTGCATGTCCTCCCCATGGTCGAATGGTGTTTGAAAGGCATGTGTGAATGGGCGTGCCTTCGTTGAAGGTTGGGTGTCGGGCTGACACCTCAGCACCATAAAAATCGACTGCCAATAATTAGCAGACAGGAGTTCCACTGTGGCAACCCCTAACCGGGAAAAGCCGAAAGAAAAACAACAACAATTGGTGCATGATCTGAAATTGTTATTGGATACATATCAAAACTTTCAAATAAATGCACATGTTCCTGTGAATAATTCTATCTAGCCTTGCCCCAGTTTTTGTACCTTGGGGAATAATTTGTAAATTCTCTCTGAACTTCAAATACTGAATTCACATTTTTCACACTAAATATTTTCAAAAATGTCTTCAAAAGTCTACCCTCTTTTGTTATATTTTCCCTTCTAGGCCCCCAGATGGATTTTCACTGTTGCAAGTCAAATTTCAGTCCCCACCTATAACTACAAGTAATATTCTGTGCTGAAAGTTGACTATTTTTCCCAGAATTTTCTTAACCACCATTGTAGCAGTTTTAAGGGAAATATAAATACATACCAGCATAAGCCTCTTCCCTTGCCAGTAGGCCCTTACTACCACAAATCAACCATTATAATTTTTTTCTCTTCTATCACAATTGGAGCTCCTCTGGCAATTAATATAAGTACTCCCCTTTTCCTTTCACTGAATAACCATCCTGACATCCTTTCTTTATCAAATTAAAATACTCAATTCCTTCCAAATGTATCTCCTGTAGCATAGATATTTGCACTCTGCATATTTAATATAGTTCAGTAATCTTTCTTTTTCGTGTATATCTGTGAGAATATTCACATTTAAAGATAATATGGAAAGTGATTTAATTGTATTAAGAAACCATTATTCCAATCTGTTATGTATAACCATTTTTTTAAATGTCTAGTTTCAGTTTTTGTATTACATGCATAAACTAATGTTTGACAGGTTGATCTTTTATACAGTTGTTTCATGACATATTCATTTGAACCTATGTCATATCTTACAAGCCTTTTTGTTTTAATGAAAACCGTCAACCCCCCCCCCCCCAGAACTCATTAACTTAAAACAAACACACAAAACTATATAGATATTCAAATAATGAAGTTTAACCCTCCTAGCAGGAACAATTGTCCCGGACTGACAGCCACTGTCGCAGGCCTGAATTGATCTGTAATGAATGTTATCCATCCTATAATGCATAGAACAACCTGTGCTTCTGCTTACACTAAGTGATATCTGTTTTTCTCTTATTTTATTCCTCCCCAGATGTAGAAAACAGCTTGAATGCTTTCTGAAAATAGTATCTCCTAGCCATCAAAATAAAGAAGTATTCTGTTTTCATTGCATCCTTATCAGATTGTCTCTATGGAAACATGAGAAACAGATACACAGTTGCCTTCTGCTACTAAGTTTTCATGTAGCACTTTGAACATTTATTTGCTATTGGAAAACATTTCATTGTGTTCTTATATTTACTTGCTTTCCCTTGAAAGAAAGCCAATGTCATAATCCAGTCATTCCACTATGCAAAAGCAAGAAAAACACATCAGTTTTACTTACATCATGCTATTTTGTTCAGGCTTTCTTCTCTTTTTACATTGCAGTGCCTAAATTTCTTAAAACTGAGCAAGAGGAAAGAAAAAAGGAAAAAATGGACACCTATTTACTTTAGTATCCCTTATTACACGCAAAATTAACTGAAAACAACACTTTATAACATGTAGTATATGTAATGTTTTATAAAAATAGTGTTAAGAACAAAATTTGTTTTACTTACAGTTAACCTCTTTCCTTCCTCTTCCCCTCTCTTTAATGTTCTTCCAAACATTAATGATATGAAGTTACGCATATGCTTTGGAGTTCCTTACAAATTTAACAAAGTCAAAAAGTACAATATTTCCAGGCTTTCTTGTACTGGCATATATTACAAATGTAACTGATGCTTGTAATTTCATATTTATTCATTAGTTTCTGAGTTTCCAGTTTTCTTCCTGTTGATCTCCATCTCCCAAATCCAGTCTCTGGTTCATTTCCAACTGATTCTTCTAGTCAACTCCTGTGCTTTTTTTCTGTCTCTCTTATTATCAGCAGAATAATTGGCAGAATCACCTTCTATTTGATAGCTCACTTTTTTGTTGTTGGACAAACTGTTGTCATGCTTCTTAGCATGTTCTGCATCAAAAATGACTTTCAGCCTCCAGGAAAAAGTATTCTAAAGATAGCTGCATACAGCAGCTTGAATCTCACACCTGTTTCTTGACATTCCCTGATTGCTGGAAAAAGTTTACTCCACTTCTTAATTAACAACTCCTTCTGTGGAATTCCATTTTAGTTGCTTATTTGTACAGTCATAAAATGAATACAGTCTGTTCCTTCCATTTTCTCTGGTACAGCAGAAAATTTCAGCTTTTCCCTTTGTGCTAATTCTACCAGTTTTTGAAACATCTCTTCTTGAGCACTCTCATACTCAACCAGCCTTTTCTTCACTTCGACTCCTGATTTTTGCAATTTTATCTGTTCATATGAATATCTGTTTAAAGATTCTTCAATTTTTTTCAGCCTTTTGTTATTTGAGTTGATATATTTCATTAGTATTTCATTTATTTTAATTAGCTTTGAGCACATTTGACTTATTTTTTTCCTCTGGATTACTAAAAGTCATGTCTTGCATCAAAGCTTTAGCTTGAACTGCTTTTTGCTGAACAGCTGCAGGATTCTTCCCAGCTGGTGTTTTTCTCCTCGCCTTTTGTGATTTCTTTTAGGTTCTCTGAATTTCTTCTTTACTGTCATCCAGACAGTACACTTACTAGCCAGTAGCTGAACTTTACCTAAAAAAACAAATTCTTCTGAGTTTCTGTTTTCACACTGGGAGAGCTGAAATTAAGCTGTTATTCAGTGTGTAGCCATCTTGGAAATATAAGTGTTCATGACTCATGCTGTGTGGTTGACAGCTATCACTTCTCTTGCAGAACTCTGCTTGGGACATATGTTAGGGATAGAATGGATGCTATACAACCTGTGTACTTGGATACTATGTCTCTTTATTTTTTTTAAATGTCTGTTGTGCTGGGGATTACACTATTTTCCACACATAAGGTCACCGACTGTGATACTCATATTTTAATAATGCAGTACTATGTTATATTTCCCTTGCTATAGTCTCTGATTATTTTCCAGTCCTACCTTTTCTTGTGTCACATGACTCTGCAAAGCACTCTCCTGCTCTGCTCTTATTGTGCCTATTTTGTAGAAACTTCATGCCAGAGATCGACATCTCCTACTGTCAATCTCACCTGTTGTGTTATTTTACAACCAGCACTTTTGTGGCATATGCAATGGTGTTGCTACAATTTTTTTGAAAAGCACCATTCACAAATGCAACACTACACAGTTAATTTAAATTTTCCACTTGTAGGGGCTATTTACTACATCTTTTACAGTTTACATCTTTAAGCCAGTCCTCATAGACTTCTGATGTGGACTCAGCATCATTTTATTTGTTTGCTTGTTTACTTGTTTCTTGACAGTATTCAGTTTATATCTTTTTTCTGGTGTGGTCTTTACAACCAGATAAAATGTACAGCCTGGAGATCTAATAGCATTTCTTGCACAGATACTACACTGGAACTCTGCAGGTAATTGGGCTTTGTACCTTAGAATATCACTGTCTTTTCCATATAATTTTCACAACTCTCAGGCTACCCTCCCATCCCCATTATAGGCCCAAACCCTCCTATTTTCTATGTGTCCCTGGTGTTCGGTACCATCTACAAATATTCTTAAATGTCTGCTCATTTTTGCTCTCTCTTGGAGTTTCTCCTTGTATGGTAGATAATAATAATAGTAATTATCAATTTGGTAACCAGGTAGACTCACTTGACTCATAGTCCCTTTTCAGGGGCAACGTATGAGCAATGTCTGGTGGATTGATTTGCTCAAGATCAAACAGTAGGTAAACTAGGGCTGAAGGAATCAAACCCTGGACCATAGATGCTACAGCTCACAGCCTTAACCTTCTGCACCGACTGCCATTGACAAAAAGGAATTCATCCCCCTTCAGTTTTATTTTATTGCATTTTAGAAAAACAATAAAGGAAAAATAACCCAAACACTGATCTCTAAGTTACCCTGCCAACCAAACCACATTCATTAAAATTATATCTTCTTTTCTCTGCCACATCATCTTCTCCCTGCCATGTACCTTAAGGTTTGATATAAATTTTTTTTTTGATAGCTTGCTTATTAATTGCTTACAGCCAGTGAATTTAAAGCAGAATATAATCAGTCTAAAGATTACACATACTGGACTAAATAAGCAATCAGCAATATGGGGAAAGAGTTCTTAAAATGTTTAAAGTGAGACCATCTGAAAATGCACATCTGACTAAAAGTGAAAAGTGGTATGGACCTTCCCACTCAGGATCTAGATATTGTATAACTGTTGCTTCTTATGACACTTAACTGCCTTGATTGTTGTAATTATTTGGTGTGATACTCATCTCCAGTAATGCGGAGGTAAGTTCTTGCCTTTGGTTTCAAATCAACCAACACCCAATCTTGTCTCCTCTGGAATATGCAGAATGAGGTGTGGTACCTGGAAATAATTTATGAAAACAACACTGGGGCCAAATAATACTTTTAAAATATCCACTATGTGCCTTTTTCTTTTACCTTTTTCTCTTTACTGAATGCCTGTTATCACTTTTTTTCCTCTCATTTGGTGTCTATGAAGAGCTGTCAACCAGGCAATAATCATGATGTTTTTCTTCTGTTTATCATAGCTACCATTATCTTTTTTGTGACTGACATGCATGCCACTAAAGTGGGACCTACAATACAGGCCCAATGACATACATGTGCTTCCATGCATGTTGTGATTCTGGCAGCAGCAGCAGCACTAATCATTGCTTGTCATAGCCAAACACACACACATCTAATCCTTGTGCTCCATGCCTGTTTCCTGATCTCCATCACATGACGCATCTTTCAGCATTAGTGGATTACACACCTCTCAGCACTGGTAAACAGGTCTTAACCACTCACGCCTACAACTAGCCTGCTCCCAGTGCACCCAAGCATCTACGTAGTCAGGGCTCCATCTCTCTATATTATGTGGCTGGTTCATAACTACGAGACTTAAAAAAAAAAATCTTTTAAGTAAGTTACCAAACTCCTACCATGCTATTACACTTTTGAAGACATGTGGAGGAACAGAAGTATTCTTTTTGAGTCTATTAGTATCGATTGTCTTCCTCTTAATGACTTTAAATTTTCTGATTTATTAAATATGTTTGCACTTTTATGAATATGCTTCTTTTTATACTACCTGGTTATTAAAATTACAGCTACCTAAATATCCTGTTAGACAGGATAAGGACTTTTACCACTATTGCAAAACACAATTTGTTAATAAAAGTATGTACATTTGTTTTCTATGTAATCAAACACTCTGGAGTGACCTTGCCCCACAACTTCCATCAAAACCAAAAGTTATATTTAAAATAAGATAAAATACAATTTGAAATATTCACTTTTAATGAGTCATTGCAGATCCATTATGTAGGTAAAGAAACCTCCAAGAAGGAAACAGTTCTTTAACCTGCTGTCAGCATTTCACATGTAGGACTTGTGGGTAGCTTCACTTGTGGTTATTGCCTAAAATGCAAACTTAGAACCTATATAAAGGCATTTAGTATTGTTAATTTGAATTGGATGGTTTATGATGTATATATATATATATATATATATATATATATATATATATATATATATATCATTCTGTTATCTGTAACACACAAATGATTATTTTGTTAGATCTATTTTTATAGATTTTTATTGACATTTAACACATTAATGCAACTTAACATTTAAAAGAACAATTACATAAAAAAACAAAAATAAAACTATTTACAGTACCATCTACATCAAAACATTTAAACCTTGATTCAAAGAAAGATCTACTATTATGTTAATTAACATAACTGTCATAAAATATGTATTTATGATGCAGTCTATGTTGTTCAGATTTATGAGGTTTTGAAAGTGTGTTCAACATCTGAAACTGAGTGCCTTGTTTAAGAACTCAATTTATGCACTTGTCTGATTAATCATATAGCTGTTTTAAGTTTTCTGCTATTGACTGCCATGTTGTTTTCCAGAAATGGGGATATTAACTTACATTTAAGTAAAAAAGAACCATATTGGGTATATCACTGGTATGCATATAAGATACCTTACTGTATTTTCATTGAAATTTTTTTAATGACTTACCATTTTGTTTAGAGTTCACTATATGAACAACTCTATGGTTCTAATGTAGCATCTGTTTCTGTTTAACCTTGTGAAACCATGATGGATGGATGTTGTTGTCTGTACATTTTATTTTACTTTCAAATGTATACGTTTCTATATACTACTGGTCTTCCTGTGGTTTAAGAAATATAGCTGGGCCAAAGTACAGCCCTGTTTAGTTCTCAGAAAGCAGCTATTAATTGAAAGAATGCACTGTAGGTTATAAAATCTTTTAAAATTGTTAGAAATTTGATGTCTTAAGTTCAGGTTGTCACTTCTAGGCATGCAAAGGTCTCTGCTTCAGTAATAAATACATGATTTTTTTTTTCCTGGAGCTGAGATCAAACTGACAGATTGATCATTTTCATTCTTTGTTTTTCTCTTGTTCTTGAGAAAGGGAATTACAACTGCCCTCTTCCAGACTTTAAGACCTTAGCTTCCTTCTATGATTGTTTTGAAGAAGTTACACAGAGGTATCATTGGTTCTTCCGTAAGTTTACCAAGATTGCCTAGCAGAATTCCATAAGACTCCAAGAGCTAGTCTGCTTTTAGCTTTTGAAGTTCATTTACTCTGTGAAAACCTCGGATCATAATTAATGCTCCTGGCTACTTCTACTGACTTGATATAATGCTCCTTTCTCTCAACAAACACTAATACTAGGTATTGATTTAGCTGCCCACCTTTTTTCAGTATCGTTTTCTGCCCTTCCTTACCATTTTTTTTAAGTTTTACTAGCCCTCATTTTGTTTGTTCTTGTTTCCTATTGAATTTTTACATTTTATTGTCTTTTTGTCTGAACTGTCTAGCTTTTCATCTGTCTTCCTCCTTACATATTCCTTTGTATATCAAAATAATATATATTTTTCCAACAAGATGTGACCTCATTTGAAGACCACAGTATTTTTTTTTTCTTTTTGATCTGCATATTGATTTTCCACAATGGCTAGTGGCTTTTATGATTACATAGTTGCATACCTTTCACAATACCTTTTGAAATTCTGCCATTGTTATTTCTGAAATTTAGAAACCTGCCTTCTGCTTGGAATGACTCCATGCTTAAGATTTTGAACTATACTCTTTAGTGATTATCTGTTCTCAAATGGCTGTTCACTACCACGTCTGGGATTAATCTCTGTCTACATTTCAGAACACCAGGTTCATAACTGCCCTTCCTCATGTAGGTTCCTGCTCTACTTGTCTGATTCCTGTTCCAGTGAGGTCATCAAGAATGCAGACTCCACACAGAAGACACCCCAGCTGAGAATTGAACCGGAGAACCTCTTGCTGTGAGGTGACAACACTAACAGGTCTATATCACGAAATCAAACCTCCAAAATGTCGAACACCATAAGTTCGAACTTGGAAGATCGAATTCGGATAACATCAAAACTTCAAAACCTCTTATATGTGGTTACTTTTAGGGCATTCCAATTAACATCTGGCACATTATTCCATCAGTCACACACCCCCTTTCACTGACATCCTAAGAATATGCTTATTAATTAATTTATTTATTGCATTTTTTTTTTTACTGGGATAGAACAACTGGGCAGAAAGCTACTCCTTTTCAGCTGAGGACCAGGGAGAAAGAAAGCTCTAGAAAATTCTGACATTGCATAAAGAAAATAATAAACAAAGGTATACAAGTAATCAACAAATATACAAGATTTAAACAGAGCATCATTAATTAATAGCAGCATCATCTATAGTGCTAAAAAACATATTTAGAAAAGAACTTGATAGAAGGAGAGAGAAAAGGAGGAAATGGGGGATTAATATTAAGAGGTGAGACAGAATGTTTTAGGATAGATTGGAGGAAGAAGAGGGAATGGTAGAGGACAACAAGGAGATATTGGACAATGACTAAGGGCATAGTGCTTGGAAAGAATAAGAGACAGTAAGGGGTAGGACATTTATTATCCAGGGATTGTGAATGCACACAGCCAGGTATCTTTCAGGCATTCTTTTGTTTCTACCTTAAAAGGGTTAGTGTTTACTGTGTTTCTTAGAGAATGAGAGAGAGAGGAAGAGAGTTCCAAATTTTGGCCAGGAAAGAGGAGTGCAAACATTCACCACATGAGATGTTAGTTTTTGTAACAGTTAGCATTTTGTCAGTGGATCTTAGCTGTCTCCTTAAGTTATAAAGTTGGAGAATGTTTTTCCAAACTAGGGAATTTTCCTGAATAATAGATGAATTTATGGGATGTGACAAGTTGGGAAAATATAAGGTAATACCTTAACTCTAACCAATGAATTTTGTAAGGCCAGTCAGTGATGTGTCCTATAATGATGACTGGCTGGAAATGTTGCCACCTAATTGTAGCACAGTTTCAAGAGTGCAAGTTGAATGGATTGTAGGTTAATCAAGATGGAAGCAGCGTAAAGTAGAGTAGGGATGAGAAGGGCTTGAGCAATACTTTTCTAGCATTATCTGTGAGCTACTGCTTGGATCTATAATGTGCACCTAGCTTTTGGGTGGGTATTTGTACTGCTTGTTTTATGTGATGATCAAATTTTAAGCTTTCATAAATAATGATTCCTAGAAGCTTAGTATGACTTATTAGTTCTATGCCAGTATTGTTAGAGATGTGATTTTGAAATCATTTTTGTAGTTAGTTAAATGCTTTGGGGTAAATAGGATCAGTTTTGTTTTTTGGGGGAGGTTAAGGAGTAGCTGTGTATCAGGCAGCCAGACCTATATGGTGGATAAAAACTCTTGGATAAGTTGTTTTAATTTATCTATGCTTTTAGCAGAACAGATGATTGTTGAATCATCTGCATACTATAAGATAGTGGCTTGTTTAAAAGCTAGGTGGAGATCATTAATGAATATATTGAATAACAGGGGACTGAAAATGGATCCTTGAGGGACACCCTCTGTAATGGGAAGGAAAGAAGAGATGCCATCTTGCTATGTTATTTTACTGCCTATTGCCTATTTGTGAGGTAGCTGCAGGACCTACATAGTGAAGTGTCCTGTATTTCTAAGCAAGTTAGTTTGTGAAGCAAATTTTGATGGGATACCATTTAAAAGCTTTGAAGAAATCCAAGAAAAGTGCTGAGGCTAAGTTCCCAGAGTTTCAATATTAGTTAATAGATGTTATAAAACTAAGGAGAGCTGTAAATGTAGTATGAAAAGGATGGAAACAGCATTGTGTGGAGGAAAGGAAGCAGTTTTCAGACAGAATGCTGAAGAGATGAGACTCGATACATTTCTCTAGAATTTTTGAAAGTGGAGTAGTGTGGTTATAGGCCTGAAGTTTGAGAGCTCGTATGAGTTTTCATCTTTGTAGAGAGGAAGAATGTAGCACCTTTCCCATAGGGTTGGGACATAGCTTTCAATGACAGAGCAGTTGATTAAGATAGATAGGAAAACTTGGGCATCAGCAGCATGTATGTTATCAGGGGCAAGGGTGGTAGGTTTTAAGATTAGCAATAGTTTTTTTGAATGTAGAAATTGAGACCGGTTTGAGTGCAAGTGTTTTGGCGGCTAACAAGGCAGGAAAAGAATCTGTGTCTGACTTTGCCTGTGGCTTAATAACAGAGGCTACTGAATGGATGAAGTGGGTACTAGATTTACTGGCTATGCTGTCAGTATGTTTAGACAAAGTAGTTGTTAGTTGTGTTAGTTGTGTTGATGTACTAGGTTTTAACAGCTGGTTGACTGTAGTTTAAAAAGCTTTCGGGTTGTCTCAATTTGCTGCCTGTATCTTAATATAGTAGTTTTTTTATCAGTTTTGATTTAAATTTTAATGCAGATTCAGAGATGTATATAGCATTTATAGGCAGTGATTGTCCTAACTTGGCTCCATTTTTTCAAGACTATGACTCTCTCATTCATGAGAAATGTAATACTTTTTAAAAGTCATAGTGCTGGATTCAATTTAACTATTTTGTTTTTTACTGGGGTTAGTTCATTTAATATGTTAAGGAGTATTGAGTTGAAAGAGTTTGAAGAGCCCACCAGTTACCAGAGTTTAATGCTGTGATGAACTGGTCATTACTAAAGGAGAAGAGGTTCTGAGCAAGGTTGTACCAAAGCTGTTTTTGGTTTGGTTTATGATGTTTTATTGTGAATATGGGTAGGTGATCCTTAAGGATTTCTTGTAAGGCACCTGTTTTGAGGATTTTGTTTGGGACATTAGAGAGAATCCAATGTAAGGTAGAGGCTCTATCATATTTTTGTTGTACCTTACATAATACATACATACAAATATTTCAAGCATGGGCGTTAATGCTCTTCTGCTTGCCAATATACCAAAGCACTTGTTCCCATAATAAGTATCCAGGCTGCTGTTAAAAATATCTAAACTAGTACTTGCTTTAATGTAATTTGGTAGTCTGTTCCATGGATCAACTACTCTGTCAGAGAAGAAATTAGTACAATTCACATTCCTATAGAATTTCCTACATAGGTTATCTGATGATTCTCTAGTACTTTTTGATAATCCCAAACATTCCCAGAGCTAGTTGTCACTAAATGCCCTACATACCTGAATAAGATCTCCACTTAGATATCTGTAAGAGATACTGTACAAGTCCAGATATTTTAGTCTTTCATAATAACTTAAATTTTCACATCCATGGATATCCTTGGTATATTTCCATTGTACTCTTTCCAGTTTACTCATGCTTGTTTTCTTATTGCATTTCCATATTGTTATTCCATACTCAAGTTTCGGTCTAATGTAGCTAACAAACAATGACTTCATTATTTTTGATTTCATAGACTTTATAAATCTTTTTATACAACCTATAGCTCTACAACTGTCATTAACCAATTGGTTGATATGATTAGAAAAACTCATAGCTGAATCTACCCATATACCCAGGTCCTTAAATGAGTCTACAGTTTCAATCACTGTGTGCTGTATTAAATATTCACCTTTCAATTTATGTCTACCAAATCTCATATGCTTAGTTTTTAATGTATGTATCGACATATTATTGTCATGTGCCCAAATGGTCAATTTAGTCAAGTTATTTTGCAGATATGCCTAATCTGTAACACATGTAATCTGTTTACCCGATTTCAGGTTGTCTGCATATAGACTGTAGAACACCTCAGATGAAAAAGTTAGGTCTGAAAGATATAATCTAAACAAGAAAGGGCCTAGGACAGACCCCTGTAGGACACCCTGACTGTAACCAAGGATTTTGCCTGTCCATTTGCTGTATGATACTTGCCATAAATTCTGATAAATTCATGGTGTTTTATTAAATGAATGAAAGCTTATAAGTTTTGTGGTCCAGTTCCTTCCTGGTCTTTGGTTTGCTACTTTTTCATTTTTATTATGCAAGAAGCCCAGAATTCCCAGACAGAAGATATACAAAAAGATTAAGAGAGAAATTAGAGGAAAGAAAAATACTTCCACAAGAAAAACTGTCAGAAGCTTCAAATAAAAAATTGTGTTCATTAATACAACAGATTTATGAAAAACATATAAACCAAGAAACATTGGGTCATTTGGAAAAAGAAGCAACTAAGGAAGCACAAAAATATAAAGAACAAAATTTAGAGACTTTTGAAAGGTATAATAAAGAAATATGGACATGAGAAAGAGAGATCTGATATGGTGCAATATTTATTCAAAGGAGAAAGCTAAATTAATCAACACAAAAAGGCAGCCCCAAAGATATTTGAAGAGAAATACAGGCAAAGGCATCCAGATATGCAAAAATTCAAATAAAAAATAAGGTCACAAAGAGGGAATGTAGAACAGTAGATTAGTAAAGTAGAAGTTAAAAAAATAGAAGATGAAGTTATGGAATACTTGCAAAGTGAAGGATTTAGGACAGAAAGTCTAACACAGGTTACAACAGCATGATGAAACAAAGAGTCCCCAAAGTAAGGAGAAACAATAGAAGCAGCAGACATCTGAAGAAGAAATACTGACATTGGAAAGAAAAAGAGATTTAATATGGTGCTATATTTATGCAAAGGCAAAAGCAAAACTAATCAATACAAAAAGAGCAGCATCAAAGATATTTGAAGAGAAATACAGGCAAAGGCACCTGGACATGGAACATTTTACAATACAAAAAATAAGAACACAAAGATGAAAAGTAGAAATGAGAATTAGTAATGGAGAAGTTAAAGAAATAGAAACTGAGGTTACATATTACCTGCAAAGTGAAGTATTTACTGTAGAAAATCGAACTCAGATAACATCACAGCTGGATAGAGCAATGAATCCCCAAATTAAATAGAAACCAGTGGAGTAGGAAACATCTGACCAGTTGCCATATGAAGATACCTTGGAGCCTTTCATAGGAAGCCAGTACAAATATTCAGTTGATGTTGCACAGCAAGAGAAGGAACAGGAAACTGTGACAGGTCTGAAACAGTCACTGTTGAGTGATAGGCCAGTGAGTTCCCATATGAAAGAGCAATGGATGACATGGATGAAACTGAAGAGAATGTGGCACAGGGACATGCTCTGGAACTTTCTATAGAATGCCCGCAGAAAATGGAGAACAAAGAATGTGCCCTCAGTTTAGAAGAAAATGATCTAAGAGAAGAGCTGCTTGATTTAATAGAAATGGACAGACATATTAAGATCAATGAAAGAAATAGACTACAGAAAGTCAATAAAACCCCCAAATTTAGAACTTTGATAAAAGAAATGAACATTGTAATTAGGACTGCCCATAGAGATTCATGTGATATAACAGAAGTAAATATGATATATTACTGTGCAGCTAAATTAATAACAGATAAAGTCTTACCACAAAAAAATGGGGTAGTAAGGGAAAGGAAGGGGACAATTTGAATGCCATCATGGAAATATTGAATAGAGAAAACTATAAGGCAATTAAGCCAAGAAGTGTTACTGTTAGAAGAGTATAGAAGAAAGAACAGATCAACAAAAATACTCACAAAGATAGACATGATAAAAGCAATGTGCAATATCAGAACAGATCAGGCTTTATCATGCACTATCACAAATAATAAAATAAAAAATAACAGCACGGGCAGAAAAAATTAGAAGATATGCAGATAAATATAAAGGAAAAGTACAAAATAAGCAATTTATTGATGACTCAAAAAGTTTTATAGAGAATTGGGAAACAAGGCAAAAGGAATTGAAACACCACCAAAAAAAGAAGAAATAGATACATTTTGCAGAAATATCTATGAAGAGACAGTGGAACATAACAAAGATGCTAAATGGATAGAAGAAGTAAAAGAAAGAATAATGTACAGGATATGAAATGGGATGAAGTAATGGTCAGAGAGATTGAAAAAAGTTAAGAAATTTCCAAACTGGAAACCCCCAGGCCCTGATGCAGTACCTAACTTCTTGCTAAAAGTATTAACATCTTTACATGAAGATTTAGCCATGGGTAAGAACTATTTATATGCACACCCCGAACAGACACCAGCCTGATTAACAATAGGAAAAACAATACTCCTTCTTAAGAGTGAACCTGTAAGGTATCTGAATAAATATAGGCCAATAACTTGCCTTCCAATGACATATAAACTATACACTGGAATTGATGCTGACAAAGTTTATAGTTATTTAGAAGAAAACTCAATCACGGCAATAAAACAAAAGGGTAATAAAGGAAAGTCATATAGAACAAAGGATCATTTGCAGTTAAATAAAGTCATAATGGAGAACTATAAAAAGGGGAAGAATATAAGTATAGTATGGATAGACTACAAAAAAGCATTTGACAGTATCCCACATTTATTAATAAAAGAGTGCTTAAAAATGTATAAGATAGGTTCATAGGTTCTTGCTAGGCTAACGACCATAAGGGCCTTTTAAAGCTTAGCCATGCATCCCAAATCTCTGACAAGTTCTGACACTCTTGATAAGTGTAAGCATTAGAGACATAGGTGCCAAACCAGGGATGAATTTCTGATTTCCCATCCAATTTTCCAGGTTGCACTTGAATTGGATTAGGGAAGAACTCTGTTTCACATGGATGGGAAGCCTATTCCATAGACACTGTAGCCTCTAGGATGCATACCAATCTCTCCAACAGGTCCTATTTATATCACAGGCAAGGTTTAAGTCTTTAGAACTGGTAATTCTGGTACTGTTTGTTTCGTGGATATGCAAGAGGTCTATCAGAGTGGGGTCTGACAATGCCCTGTATGCCAGGCAAAGATCTCCCCTCAAAAGCCTGTAGGAGACAGAATACAGGGATAGGGCCTTGAGGTGGTCTGCACAGGACATATTATTTACAGCCTGTATTCTTTAAGTAAGGAACCTTTGTGGATATTCCAGTTGTTGGATATGCTTGGTTAGGTACATACCAAAGGGGGCATTGTACTCAATGATAGGTCTGATGATTGCTGAATACAGTGCAACAATGACTTCCTTGGACTTAGATGCCATACCTTTGTTTATAAGTTGTGCAACATAGAATGATTTCCTTACCACTGTAGACACATGAGGATTAAAGGCTAGATTACTATGTGTGTTCCTAAGTCCCAGACTACTGAGTCAACTCTAAAGGTTGTGTTGTCAATATGATAGTTACCAGGTATGGATGACTTCCCAAGGATACTATTATGCATTTTTTGGCATTTAGTTTTAGTCCATGGCTCTGACACCAGTTGACTGTCTATGTCAGCCCCTCCTGGAGAACATTTGTGTCAGTGTAAGATTCAATGACAACTCCTAATTTGCAATCATCTGCAAATTTAGTCAGTCAGAGACCACTGACATTGGCCTAGGAATGATCTCTGAGGGACTCTACTTGTGACTGGCCTCTTTGTAGAGATCGACTATCCAATTCTAATTTCCTTGATCCTGTCTGTGAACCAGTTGGCTATACACCGGGTGACATACGGGTTTGTACCTAATCTATTGAGTTTGTCAACAATGTCCAAGTGGGGTATTGTGTCAAATGCCTTGGCCAGGTCAAGGTAGGCAGTGTGAATGATTTTGCCCTCATCTATTGTTTTGGTAACCTTGCCAAAGAAGTCCACCAGGCTGAGTAGGCATGATCTTCCCTTGATGAAAGCAAACTAGGTTGGGTCTAGTGTCTGGAGGTTTACTATATCTCTATTGATCATTTCCATGATAATTCTTTCCATGGCTTTACATATAAGACTAGTGAGACTTATGGGTTTGTACTTTTCCAGGGTCTGTAGCTGACCCACCTTTCTGCAGAGGGAATGACTGTTGCCTTTCTCCATTCATGAGGCAAGAAGCCTGTTTGGAGGCCACAGTTAAAAAGTAATTCCAGAGGCCCTGATAAGTCATGTTTCATGCTATTTAGATGGCATCCTGGGATATTGTCTGGGCCATTGATGCAGTGTTCTTGGTCTTAGAGATACACCCTACACTGATCGATTACATTACAGCGACCATGAAACATTGGCAAACCACTTTGCAATTAAGACACGATAAAGGGTAAATTATTATTCCAAGGACAAAAATTCAAACGGCAATACTCCAGGGTGACTCTGTCACCAGTGCTGTTTTGTCTTGCACTTAACCCAGCAAGCTCTCTACTTAACAGATTAGGTTATGGCTACAATTTGGCTCCCAGAAAACAACAAAATGTAAAGACTTCTCATTTTCTTTTTGTCAATGATTTAATACTGTGTAGTTCATCAGATGAGGAACTGAAAGCACAACTGCAAGTAGTCAAAACTTTTTCAGATGATATAAGACTGTCATTTGGTCTTGATAAATGTGCAAAAGCAACCTTTAAAGCAGGAAAGCTGCAGCCCCAAGAAAACTTCACTTTGGGACAGGAATGTGATATAAAAGAACTTGAGCAAGAGGAAGTGTATAAATATTAGGGAATTGATGAGGGATCAACAATAAAACATGAACAAATACAAATAACACTCAGTAAGGAATAATTCAGAAAATTTAAATTAATCCTGAAAACAGCATTGACATCTTAGAACAAAGTTCAAGCTATAAACCAAATTGTTCTTCCTGTCCTAACTTACAGATTTTGAGTGACTGACTGGCCTCAAAAGGTGTTGGATAGGTTGGACAGGAAAATAAGAAGGCTGCTTCATGCTCATCAAATGATTTATAAAAATCAGTGCATACCAAGACTATATATTCCCCATTCTGAAGGAGGTATGGGCCTCCTAGAAATTGATTACATGTATAGATCTGCAATCATGTGACTGCATACATATCTGCTGACTGCACAAGACCCAAAAGTAATGAAAGTTTTGAAACACGAGGAGAATAAGCCTAAGATGACTTCTCTGCTTAGTTTAGCAGAAGCATATTGGCATCAAGCAGAAATGGAAATCAAACCAGAAGCAGATAAAAATCAGGCAGCAACTGAATGTGCCAAAAAACAAAAGAAAGACCATAAGGTAAAGGATCAGATGAGAAAGCAAGAAATGTGGAAGGTGCATATAGTTGCAAGTACAGAAAACTCTTGGAACAACCTCATGTTGATCAGGATTGAACACAGAAATGGTTATGGAGAGGTGAATTTAAACCAAAAGATGAAAGGTTAATGTTGGCAGCTCAAGATAGTGAACTATGTACATGTTGGTTTACAAAGTCTATTAAACATGTGGGAGAAACAGACAAATGTAGGTTTTGTAAAACAGAATTGGAAACAGTCACACATCTTGCTGCTTATTGTGATATACTAATGGCAGAAGGACTGTATACTGAAAGGCATAATAGAAAATGATGAAGTTTATATCACATGGGATCATCCATCACCAAAAGTTCAAAAACTAGATGTGAGAAAACCTGATATAGTGGTCCATGAAAAGAAGACAAAAATCTCAATAAGGGATAAAATCTTTCTACACGGATTGTTGCTCTATAGTTTGGGGTAAATCCTAATTTCTTTGATTTTGATTTCCAATATCGTTGTTTCTTTTAATAATGTTAAAAATTCTTCAAAGGTAGGAGCAGAATTGGATTTCCATTTTCTGGAGTTGCATTTCCTAGCAACAGCTAGGATTGTCCATAATAAATACATATTTTCTTTTTTCATTTCTAAGTTTTCATTTATATTCAGCAAAATTAAAACTTTAGTTAGAACAAAAGACTCTGTAAATATGGCTTGTAAAAAATTGTTGATATCTTTCCAGTATTTTTCAACAAAAATACAATAATGCATCCAGTCTGCTTTACAATTCTGTAAACATCTCAAACAAGTAGCATTATTGAAAGATCTGAGATTGGCTAGTTTATCAGTTATATAAAATGCTCTATGCATAAATTTTCATGTGTAAATTTTTCAAAATTCTGTGCTAGATGTTAATTTTATTTGAAAGCAACATGTTAGTTTTGCTTTCCAAGGATATATTTAATGAATGTCCTATAGTAATGTAATACCAAAATTTCTGTTGAGGACTAGTTTTATAGAATTATGAGAATTTTATATAATCTAGAGGTTGCATTTTCCATATTATGATTATTATAAATAATTTAATTTAGATATTGTATAAATTTAGGTTCTTTTTTAAAGGAAGAATTATCACTAATCCTGCATAGGTCTTGTGAGTATGTTAATATACTTTGAAGCACTAGCCAATCGGCTGAAAGCAGTATTCATTATGTACTGGATATCTGTCACTTTTTGATTGTTAATTTAATTTAATTTGATTGTTAATATAATGTTTCCAACATATAAAGTTGTTTCCCATGTATTAAAGACATTCTTATGTATCTTATTAAAGAAATTCTGGCTCTTCCTAAAGATTTTATGACTAATGTTTAATTATGTTGAATCAGAAAGGTTTCTGTATAAATATAATTTAAATATAATTTTAAATATGATTTCAGGCCAAATGTAAATAATGTATATACTTTTTTCTTTTCTCTTGCTTAAAGTTATTTGAAATCTATATCAAGATATATGTTATATTTGAAAAAAATAATAATAAAAAAACTTATGAGTAAAAAAAAAGAAGTAGCATTGATCATTGAAATTGCTACACCCGTTGACTGCAGTGTCTTATGTACAGAGGTATACACAAAGTCATAAAATACCAGGATTTTCCAGGCAGAAATGAGGGCAATATGGAAGAAAGATACCCAGACAGTTCCAGTAGTAGTAGTAGTAATGGGTCTTATAAAAAGAATTTACAGTCATACTTAGATATGTTATTGATACATGTAACTCTGTACAAATTACAGACGGAGTCATTACTGGGGACATTGCATGTGCTTTGAAGAGCACTTCTGGCTAACATCAAAGAAGCAAACAATACTAATTTCACAAACTTTAATCATACTTTGACTTAGGAATGGGGTCCATTCCTGTCATGGTATTAGAAACCCAAAAGACTTGGAGAAATTAAAAAAAAATAGGATTAATGAAATTAGGACTGCTACTGTCAACAGTTTATCATTCAAAATTCAGGTCTCTTAAAATGATTGTCTCAAATGAGATATTGCTCAATGCCCAAGAAAGAAATTCCTCAGCAGTAACCATGTTATTTCCTGAGGGAAAGTTTGTTTGTGTCTTTCGGCTATTCCCGGTTAGGGGTCGCCACAGCGGAACTCCGGTCCGCTAATGATTGGCAGTTGATTTTTACGTACCGGCTTGCCAGGCCTGATGCACAACCTTCAAGAAAGGTACGCCCATTCACGCATGTCTCTAAGCAGAAGACGCTCTAGCTGAGAATCGAACCGGACAGCATCTTACTGTGAGGCGACGCTACCGCAGCACCACCACCGCGGGTATTTCCTGAGGGAAAGTAAGTTCCTATAATGCTAAAACTTTCAGAGATGCTATAATCATTTCAGTACTGAGGAGTGTGGTTGGACTGACATGATACCTAGAGTGGTTTAAAGTATTCTTGTACATAATGTCCATCACATCACCTTTTTATGGGATCAATCAAGTCCTGAGGTGTTATATCCCTCTAGTAAGATTTCTTCATGTTTTATTTCCTGTTTAAGCTGAGGTTCTGTGGCTACTAGAATATATGGAGAGTGGTAGGTTACTCAGGCATGCAGCTCAGTAACTTTGTTTATTATACTTTTAAGGTTAGCTGTGTACACATGGAAATTGTATGGTTTTGAGGGATAACTGTTTTGTGATGTTGCAGACTTGTTATATTGTTCAGTGACTGCAGTACTTGGGTTAGGATGGGTGTCACCCCATGTTTTCAAGTGAAAAGACTGCAGGGAGAATGTATAAGGGCGTTTGAATTTCAGCCTTGGTCTAAGACAAGGCTTGTTGATTAAGTTATTTTGGGTGTAAGACTTTATTTTAAAGAGGTGGACAGTAACCGAGTAGAAAAGACAAGGGAGTATTAATAGTTGGAGATGTGTAGTGTTTGGGAATTGACTGGGATGGGTATGGAGAGTTTTATATAGAGGTAGGTGCTGGTAAGATGTAATGAAGGCAGCAGTTGGGAGAGTTAGTAATACAGTTGTGTGGAATAGTAGCATTGTAGATGTGGCATAATTAAGAATGAAACTGAAGGAAATGAAAGAAGAGGAGGAGTGAGAGTGAAGAGTAAGAAAAATGTATGTTAAAATTAGGGAGTAGTTAGAAGGGGATGATATGAAAGTAAAAGGAAAAATTAATTGTTAAAACTTATGAGTAAATTGAGGGTAGCACTGGGTGAGTGCATAAAAGCAAAAGTAAGATAGTCTATTGGAGTGAAGGTGGGGGTTAGGAGAGGAAAAAAGTGGTTTTGTTTAAGATCTGGTTGGCTGGAGTATTAGACATGTGAGGAAATGTGACCAGGGAATGTATATTGTTATGTTTTTGCCTTTAAGAGTCATGGGAAGTAGGTGCAATTCTGGTTGGAGGCCAGGTGCTTTAAATGGAATGGAATGGGGAAGGGAGTGGCTGGAGAATTGGGGATGGGAAGGGAACAAAGTGGGCAACAGCTCCTACACCAGCAGGAAGTAACCATTGTGAGCATGCTTAGTGTAAAGAAGAAGCTATGCGTTATCACACAGGTAACTGCTATACAGGCTTCTACTGCCTCTAAAATGTATTTAGAATAAAAAGAGTAGATTTGTATTTCTGCAGCATGGGGACATTGGAAAGCTGTGTGTATCATCTCAGTTTACAGGGGGAGCATGGATGCTCATAAGGGATGTGAAAGGAATTAAAGGGCTAGAAATTCTAGAAGTAAACTGTGCCTATACTTAATACTACAGATCAGACATATATTTGATACTTTCCAATTACTTATTGTATAGAGTTATTCCAGGAATAACTTTTTCCGCAGAAATATATAATGTAAAGTTGTTAAATCTCGCCGTTTATTCTCACTGATGGGTTCGGAGCCGATCCTCGACTCCGACACAGCCGATAGCAAAGCTCAAGGTTTACCAGTAGCTCGAGACCAAACCCCTTATCCCGCAATGCACTGCTGGAATTACCTCAAATCTAGTTTGCCGCGGCAAGAGAGATCTCGGTGATCCAGCTAGCTCGGACCATTTTTGGGAAAAAATTAACAGCAGTCTATAAAAATTTTTCCTTTTTGTTTATAAAATATAGTGTGTGTTAGTATTAGGTCTTTTTATATATATTCTATAGTTCAATAGTTATAAATAGTTATAAATAGTTTTAAAGTTAGGGCCTTGTTGGCTTCTTCGTTTGTGTGGGCCTTTAGCCCTATTTACTATTATTAATCCTTATAATAGTCAGGCTTTTTTTCTGTGGGCCTCTTTAGCCCTATATTTGTAATCTATATTACATTGTTATAGATAGTGCCTGGATTGAGCTTAGTTTGTGGATCTTTTCAGTCAGTAAGGACTTTACTAATTTACCTTTTTGCAGTTTACTGTTTGTGTTATTTAGATATGTCAGATGATAAGGAGAAATCCCATCCCAAATTGGGATTCAAAAAATGCCCAGATTGTGGGCAGAAAATGTCCATCACTGACGGACACATTCAATGTGTCTACTGTCTGGTGGCTAAACACCTCCAAGACACCTGCAGCATTTGCCTCTCCTTTTCTTCAAGAGTCCTCTTGGAGAGAAGGAGGAAACTTATAGACAGGGGATTGCTACAGCAATCTTTTTCTGAAGTGTTGAGTAGCCATGAGGGTACTAGTACATCCTCCAAATCCTCAAAATCCAAATCTTCAGATAAAGTCATGAAAAAGGCAAAGATTTCAGAAGGAGGGTCATCGGTTCCACAGTCATCGGAACCAAGTGTACCTTTGATTCAGAGCCAGCTCTCGGTTTGGAGCCGATCTCTGAAGTTCCTTCTTCTCCTCTGCTCCAGTCAGCACCTTCGGTGCATTCAGCTAAGTCCTCAGTCAGCCTTTCAGATTTGGACATGGATCGGCTAGTGTAGAAGCTTTTACAGGCACCAGGACTTGCCAAATTGTTGTCGGCCCTGACCAGCTCATCGGTACTGAAGGCCATGGAACCGGATTTGTCTACTCATCCTCTGAGCCATACTGGACTCTCAAAGCCGAAGGAAATTGAACCGATGGTGGTCTAACCCTTGGAGCCGATACTCACACCGGTGCTATTGGCCCCGTCTACTCAGATGTCCTCAGCGCCGACCAAGGACTCTAGGAGCTGACGCTCTCCCATCGGGTCTGGGGAGGATAGTTGAACTGATTTGTCAGTGATGACTCTTCTTCTCGGGGCTTTGGCTCGGATGAGCTCAGCTCCTACCTCGGGCTCGGAGCCCAGGGTTTCAGTGTGGGAGGATCGGACGGTACTCTCGGGTCCTTCCACTCCTTCTCGTTGGAGCCATGGTGCCTTCCATGCTATGAGGAGAGTTTTGTCTCCAAAGACAACATCAGCATCGGTTCAGCTTTCCCTCTCCCCTCAAGCTCCTGTGTCTGCTTCTTCATCTACCGGTCCCTCTAAGCGTAGAGACCCTGAGCCTCAAGTACCCCCACAGGGCATCCCCTACTCTTCTGAGACCTCCCCAGATCCCCCCACTGAGGAGGTGCCCAGGAAGATATTGTGCAAGAGGAGGCACTTAGACTCCCCACAGGAGTCCTTGACATCTGACACGGACTTAGATGAGTCAGAAGGGTCCCCTTGATTCCCCTCTGAGGATATCTCCTTTGCAGAGATACTAGAGATCCTTAGTCAGAGGGGCGATTGGCAGTCCAAGACCCCTACTGAGGATGAGTCTATGCTCTTGAAGGCTTTTGGGTCTCAACCTTCCACTTCTTGGGTGTCTCCGCCTTATAACAAGCTCATGGAACTGATTTCTGGTAAGGCGTGGGAGTCACCAGAGGCCATGGAACCTGTTCCTCGTAAGCCCAATAAATTCATGCCTGCCCCAGTGGACAAGCCATTTTTGACAAAGGGCATGCCTGTTGATGCCATGGTGGTAGCTGCAGCCACCAAAAAGGAAGTGTCTGAGACATCCACATATATCCATCCTCCTAACAGAGATTCTGGGGTCATGGATAGATATGGGAAATGCATGTTTAGTTCAGCGACTTTTTCTCTGTGATCACTGAACTACTTAACCCACTTTACGAGACTACAAAGAGATCTCCTGAAAGAGCTAGGAGATACTCTCCAGGGTACGGTAGCTGCAGGGGTGACCGACAAAGTCAATGCCCAGCTCGCTACCCTAAACTCAGTGGTAAACTTGTCCATGCGTCTCATATCCTATGCAGCTGATGGTTCGAGTAGAGCCGCTAGTTCGGGCATTGCTCTTTGAAGACAAGCCTGGATGCGTCTCTGTTCCTTTGTGGAACCCTTTAAGTCTTCCTTTATTAATACCCCATTTGATGGCTCATCACTGTTTGGGCCCAAAGTAAAGGAAACTTTAAACAGGTGTGAGCAGGAAGGCAAGACCTTATCTGCCATTGGAGTCCATTTTTTGACCCTTACTCGGCCCTAACCCAAAGGCCCTAGGGGAGGGAAAATGTGGTTCCGAAAAGCACAGGCAGCCTTTCAGGACACATGTGGAGAAATCCCCTCTAGAGGCAGAGGAGGGGGTTATAACGGAAGACGCTGCCCCTGTGGCAGAGGGAGTTCACAGCAATAGGGTGACAGGGGTCAGTTCTCCTGTCAGCCCTACCAGCGCCCCTGAAAGGAGGCCCGACTGTTCGGCTCTGGAGGCAGTCGGGGTCTCTTGTCTTTGTACCCAGAAACCTGGCTAAACATAACATCAGATACTTGGGTAAAAAGCATCATTTCCAGATGATATTTCATTCTGTTCTCTTCCCCTCCCATTCCTGTAAAGAGAATCCCAGATGTTCCACCCAATCTCAGGGAACAAGCAATCATAGAGGTCCACAGATTGATAGAAAAAAAGAGTCATCCAACCAGTCCCAGCAGACCAAGTTGGATTTGGAACTTACTCATGATTCTTTTTGGTACCAAAGAAAACAGGGGACTGGAGACCTATCTTGGACCTCAGCAGACTCAACCAGTTCATAAAGAAAGAGAAGTTCCAAATGGTCACACTTCAGTCCACTCTTCCCTTTTTAGGGAAAGGCAATTGGATGTGCTCCATAGATCTCAAGGACGCATACTATCACATAAAGATGAACAGACGCTCCAGAGATCATCTGCGCTTCTGGTTGGGAGCCAATTATTACCAGTTTCGAGCCCTCACCACAGCCCCCAGAGTGTTCACCAAATGCATGGCAGTGGTCACAGCTCACCTGAGACGTCTAGGATTCCAGGTGTTTCCATACCTAGGCAATTGGCTCCTAACCACTGCCACCAGGCATCAATTGACTCAGGCAACACAATACACACTGACACTCTGCCATCAGTTGGGCATTACAATCAACTTCGAAAAGTCTGCCTTATCGCCATCGCAGCATACTGTTTTTATAGGAGCAGAATTCGATACCTCAACTACCACTCTACGTCTCCCTGTCGAAAGAGTCTCTTTTCTCCGCCAAAACATCAGCTTACTGGTGTCAAAGAACAGAGCTACAGCAGCAGAGGTATTGAAAGTACTAGGTTTGCTGGGGGCAGCAATCCTGGCTATACCACTCGCAAGGATGCATATGCGAATTCTTCAATGGCTCCTATTCGCTCAGTGGTCTTACCAAAGACTACCAATGCACCACATGATTATCATCACAGATTCTTACAGGAGAGACCTTCAGTGGTGGTTGACATCTCTTCATGTCACAATCAGAAGACCCTTTGTTTCCCCTCCCCCAGTAGCCACTGTGACCACGGATGCTTCCCTGATAGGGGGGGGGGGCATTTTCAGGGAAAGACTGCCCAAGGCACATGAACAGATCAAGAATCTCATCTGCACATCAATGATCTAGAGTTGAGAGCGGTACTTCCGGCATTGCAGTACTTTCAGAACACTCTTCCTCTGGGAACTATTGCAATTCAGATGGACAACATGTCAGTAGTCTGGTAATTGAACAAACAAGGTGGAACCAAATCTTACCACCTTTGTCAAGAAGGCCTCAGGGTCTGGCAATGGGCTGTGCCATCCCAGCATTTTCTATTAGCAACGCACATCCTGGGGAAATCCAAAGTGATAGCGAACAAGCTAAGCAGGGCAATATTGCTCCCTCACAACTGGTCTCTCAAACAACAGGTTGCGGAGTTGATTTTCCACAAATGGGGCCAGCCTTGCTGTGACCTTTTTGCCATCTACATCAATTCAAAATGCAGAAGCTACTTTGCCCTAATACTACCTCCCAGTCATCCCCTGAGAGATGCACTTCTACACGATTGGCCCCCGGGTCTCTTTCATGCATTTCCACCCTTCCCATTAATACCCAGATTTTTACAGAAAGCAAAATCGCTGGGAAGGACTGTTATACTCATAGCCCCCTACTGGCCTCGACAGATTTGTTTCTGTTTCTCCACCATCACCTGTTGGGAGGTCCATGGATCCTGGACCCAGTTCCAGACCTTCTGACGCACCCGTCAGGGGACCTTCATCCTTCACTGCGGTCCCTGAAACTGACTGCTTGGCTAATCCACTTCCCCTAATTGCCAGGCTTCATTCAATTTCAGAAGATACAAGACAAATTTTCTTGTCTTCTCACAAGCCATCTACCAGGAAATTGTACAGTAGTAAATGGAAAAGGTTCTCAATTTGGGCCAACACGCAGAACATAGACCCTTTCCGAGCTCCGCTATCTTCTATTTTAGAATTTTTGGCTAAAATGTTTAAGGAAGGAGCAGCAGCTGCTACCGTTCGAGTTCAGCTAGCTGCCATCTCAAATTTTCACCTTGGTTTTGGTGGCTCAAATGCTATGGGCCATAAATTATCTAAAACCTTCCTTAAAGGCGTTCTTCATATGAGACCTCCGATTAAAATTCCCTATTCTCCCTGGAATTTAAATCTTATGCTGTCTCAAATTATTCTTCCTCCTTTTGAAACAACATCTTCTTGTCATCTAAAATTTTTATTCTGGAAAATAATATTTCTTGTGGCCATTATGTCTGCCCGCAGAGTGTCAGAACTTCAAGCATTATCTATCAGACCACCCTACATGATTTTCCATGCTGATAGAGTATCTCTCAGAACAAACCCCTCATTTTTACCTAAAGTCTGTTCTGAGTCAAATATCAATCAGTTCATTGAACTACCAGTCTTTTTCCCCAACCACTGTAGCAAATTGGAATACATGCTGCACAAACATGATGTTCACAGACAGCTCAGATTTTATCTTGACAGAACTAAGGATATTAGAAAATCAGACCAACTTTTTGTATCCTTCTCAGAAGCAAGAAAAGGCAATCCAGTGGCTAAAACAACCTTATCTAAATGGTTATCCAATTGTATATGCTTTGCTTATGAAAATGCGAGCATGCCTTTAACACACAAACCAAAAGCTCATTCTACCAGAGCCGTCTCTACGTCTTCTGCTTTTCAGGCTAAATTGCCCCTTGACAATATTTGTGCTGCAGCCACTTGGTCTAAGCCTCATACCTTTATCACACATTACAAAGTAGATAAAGCGTCAAGGGACAGGTCTTCCTTTGGTTCTACGGTACTGAAGAACATACTCCCATGAGCCACCCACGGTTGAGGGTGCTAGGGACGCTACCCATCAGTGAGAATAAACGGCGAGATTTAACAACTTCACATATAGACATTATGTACTTACCATAACGTTCCATGTGAGTTGTTTATCTCACCTTTATTCTCACGTCCCTCCCTCCTTCCTCCTCCTGGCTGACTGTTGACTTAGAAGCTAGTACCATCCTGGTTATTCAATATTTCTTCTTCCCCCTTGGGAAATGTTCTTTGTAGATATATATATATATATATATATGTATATATATATATATATATATATATATATATATATATAGAAGGATATGCATATGTTTGTATATATATATATATGTATATACTGTTATTCGTAGCAAACAAGATCTGAGTTAATTCCAGCAGTGCATTGTGGGATAAGGGGCTTGGTCTCGAGCTACTGGCAAACCTTGAGCTTTGCTATCGGCCG
Organism: Protopterus annectens; assembly: GCF_019279795.1. Lineage (NCBI taxonomy): Eukaryota > Metazoa > Chordata > Ceratodontiformes > Protopteridae > Protopterus > Protopterus annectens. The sequence continues at coordinate 348,367,572 of NC_056735.1, forward strand.
TGTCAGAGCCGAGGATTGGCTCTGAACCCATCAATGAGAATAAAGGCAAGATAAACAACTCACTTGGAACGTTATGGTAAGTACATAACTTCTATTTTTCACTTACGATACACACACATGTGCTGCCTGTGTTGAAGTACTGGGTCAGCCAGGATATAAGAGGTATGCAGACATCCTTTCTACTGTGCATAATAAGTCTCAAATCATGACAGGAAGAGTTCAACTGTGGGTAAACTGATAACAACAGCCATAACTCTGCACTGAAAATAGAAGGTCACAGTGTGTTTATAGGTTCACAGGTAAATAGTAGGTTAGCTACCTTTGCGGGCCATTTTAAGCCTAGCCAATTTCTCTTTTTGTGCTTGAATTAATTTATCCCATTGGGTTAGAGATTGGCCTTAGCCATCTCATGGTCAATAGCTGTATATTACCCCTAATGAGAATAACTGTGTTCATATCATACCATAGTAATTTAAAGGAACCCATGCATGGGAAAACATTTAGGAGCTACCTTTGTCCATTAGCAGTACAGGGTGTAGTCCTGGGGTAAATTTTCTGTTTCCATAGATCCAAGTTGTGCTTGTATATGGACAGGGATAGACTTTGTATTATGGGGATGGGGGAGTCTGTTCTACAGCAGCGGTACCTCTCTGGGATACACCTTTCCCTACAAACTGTTCTGTTGATGTTGCAGAAGGGGTTTATATCTCCAGGCTGAGTATTATTGGTGCCACTTGACTTGCTGATGTGCAATAAATCCATCAGTATTGGGTCAGAGGGTGCCTTGAATGCCAGACATGTAATTTCTTAGCAGTCTGCAAGACACCTAGTATCATGATGGGGCTTTGAGTCAGTCCATGTAGAACAGGTTGTTTAGGCCTTGTATCCTTTTATTAAGGTATCCCTGGGTGTTCTAGTCATTGCTTGTGTCTGGACAGATGCATGCCAAATGGAGCACTATATTCAATAATTGGCATAATAATGGCTAAGTAAAGGTGGACAATGACATCTCTAGATCTAGCCACAATCCCTTTGTTTATAAGCTGTGCAATATAGAAGGACTTTCTTACAACAGTGGACATGTTGGTCAAAAGTTAGGTTACTGTCAACATAAGTTCACAAATCCCGAACAACTGAGTCAGCTCTTGGGGTATATTGTTAAAATGGTAGTTCCCCTGGGATAGATGACTTCTCAGAGGATAAAATACTGTATTTTTTTACATTTAGTTTCGATCCATGATTTTGGCACCAGTTATTTATTTGGGACAAACCTTTCTGCAGGATGGCTAGGTCATTTGGGGATTCAGTGACTGCTCCTAGCTTGCAATCATCTGCAGACTTTGTCTGCCAGAGCTCTTTGGTATTGGATTTTACTTCAGAAAAGTAGATGCCAAACAGGAGAGGTCCCAGCACAGAACCCCTGGGGACTCCAGCGGTGACTGGTATCTTTGTGGAGGTAATGTCTCATATTTTTGCTTTTCTGCACCATTTCTATGAGTTACTTGGCAATCCAGTGGGTGAAACAAGGGTTTATTCCCAGTTTATTTAACTTTTCTGCTATGCATGAGTTGTGGCAAAACCTTTAACCAGGTTGAGGTATGTGGTATGTAACTTTTTGCCTTCATACATTGTTTTGAGGACCTTTTCAAAAAATCCACTGGGTTCAGTAAGCATGATCTGCCCTTGATGAAACCAAACTGAGACAGGTCCAGTGTTTAGAGGTTCCCAATTTTCTGATCGATTAGTTCCATTGTGATGACTCACCACTGGACCAGTAATCAAGGAGCCTCAATCCTCACCATTGGAAACAGTGGGAGATACACACTGGGAGGATGACAAGTACACATACAGTATTTCCAGATGCAGCTTTCTGCATCAAGTGCAATTTCCCTTAAGAGCACACAGAGACCACAGTCAGTCTGGGGTTGATTTCTCCCTCTTTCTCCAGATCCTCAATAAGACTCCTCACTGGCACAGCAATAGAGTTGAGATCTCAGCTGAGTGGCCAAGTCAAGACCTCCAGCATACTCTCTGTCCAACCAGTGTTTTGTGTCCTTGCCCAAGTAGCTGACGCACACACACACACACACACACACACACACACACACACACACACACACACACACACACCTGGGAAAGGCTGGCACAGGTTTGCTAGCTATGCCCCCTTTTACCCAGACTATAAGGTAGTTATCACTGCCACCAGCCAACTCTTATCAGCTACTTTAAGGTCCTTAACAAAGGGTGCCCAATCTTACTGTTTAATATTAATATTAATACAAATGGTAGTTTGACCAAGAGCAAGGCTATTAACAGTGGCCCACAGTATCAACAAATAAATATGCAAGTACTCTAAAAACTTAAGTATGTATCACAAAGATCAGCTACAATGAAGGGTTTAAATATAATTAATAATAAACAATAGAAGAACAAGAAAATAGTATATATTCACAGTGACATCAGCATTCAAAACCACATGGAATATTTAAAACAACATTGCAGACAGTCTCAAATAAATAAAGAAAAATATCTAAACTGAGCTTTGCTATATTCCTGACTATATCTAAGAGAATTATTATACCCTAGTTAACTTACGTAAGAACAAGGCAGATGTGGTGAATGGTTCTTCTAGTTGTTGTCAGGTCCAAGACAGAATACAGAATGCTGTCTCTCTAAGAGACTTCTCAAATTAATATCTCAACTATTACTGCTGGGTTAACTTGCAGAATGCCATCATTTCTTGTCATCTGACTCTATCCCAAGTGAAGCACCCACTGCTGGAAGCTAGCAGTATTTAGCATCTACCTGTGAAAATACATAGACCTCAGATCTCTGGCAGATGCTGAAAGTCATAAAACAACTGCATTTCTTCACATTCAAATCTAGTTATTATTTCACCTTAAAGATAATATAGAGAGCTCCCTAGTATAGAAATTCAGTCTCTAGCTGCCATAAAGTAATTTAATTTCAGCAATTTTTCTGAAATTTACTAGACTGAGGTTAACCTCCTGTATCCTAGTTTCCACTGTTAAATATATACATTTAAACAGTTACAATAGTGCATGAAAATTTCTGTTCTCTCCCAGTAGGGCACACTGTGGATCCATTTCAAGCATTTTGCAAAAACCTTTTCAACACACACTTCTGTATCAGCAGTTTGATATACACATGACATACAGTTCTAATACATTTGTAACACAATCATCTTATATAAATCATGTTGATATTCACAAATGACATATAATTATTTACAAAAATTCCAGATAGCTGTGTTGGCAGTATCTTCCTTTATCACATCCATTATATGTTTTTCTATGGCTTTGCATATGAAGCTGGTCAGACTTATGGGTCTGTCATTGCCTGGGTGTGTGGAAGGTCATCCCTTTGTGGAAGGTCATCCCTTATGCTGGAGAATGACTGTAGCTGTTTTCCATTTACTTGGTACAAAACCTGTATGAAGGCTAAGATTAAACAGGGTTACTAGGGGTGTGGCTAAAATACATACATATATATATATATATATATATATATATATATATATATATATATATATATGTGTGTGTGTGTGTGTGTGTGTGTGTGTGTGTGTGTGTGAGTGTGGTGTGTGTGTGTGTGTGTGTGTATATATATATATATATATATATATATATATATATATATATATATATATATATATATATATATACTCTGTATATTTATGTGTGTGTGTGTGTGTGTGTGTATATATACTATTTACAGTATCTTGATGTAAACTCAGCAGTCCACATAAGAGGTGATTCCACTATACAAGCTCAGTCCACCCTGCCCTTCCAATATCAGATTTCAAAGTGGAGGTCACAGCTGCAGGGCTTGGCTGGGTGTTCCTTTCTGCCTTCCTTTCCGCGTTACATCAAAAGTCTTTTGCTGAAGTTGTCTCACTCTGCATCCACAACAAGGTCTGAATTGGCCATCCATCTTTAGGAGCAACAAATCATCCATCAGGGTCCCTGCTCTGACCCAATTTCCAGATTTTATCCTTCCAAGCTACAGCTTTATATACAAACCTGCTCTGTATGAAGTATCTCATTAACAAAACTGTTAAAGAGGTAAATCAACTAAGATATAAAAGCACTTTATGTAAAAACATATTTATTTATTTTCAGGATAGATTATTAGCACATATAAATTAGATTAGACAAACCTAGACAAGCTAACATTGCAGGACAAACTTTTATTTACATGAGGCAAAGAAGAGATGAGTTCTGGTATATTAATTTCAATCATAATTCATATCATTGACTGACAGCAGAAATATGCAGTTATTATTCAAAGACTGGTTACATTTTACTATATTCTCACATACTTTGCACATTTTCAAGATTTTATCTATGCTGTCATACAACCAATCCATTATAAACCTTGTAACAGAATGAAGGTCAAACTATAATATTCCTTTGTTTCATAACCAAACAGCCAACATAACCAACAAAAATGAGCCTTATCTAGCTTGCAGCATACAGTTGCTGCAAACATGTTTCTGGTCTGAAATACAGATGTCCGTTTTGTCAGTAGTAATGTCTGAAATAATTCTGCTATGGAAAATACATTCTAACAGTTATATTTTTTGGTATTTCAATGTTATGCTTAACAGTTCCCTCTTTGATTGATTCTTTATCAACAAATCAAACTTTTATCTATTTAAGAAAGTTGGTATAAGAGATCTGAGTCTAAGCTACTTCAGATAACCACCTAATCATTTTATTTTTAGATATACATGGAGAAATAACTCAGTAGGATAGAAATGAGGTGCAAGAAAAATGAATACTAGGTTAGAAACACACCTACTGGCTGGAGTGCTTGGAAGATAGCACTCACTCCATACATTTATATGCATACATATTTCATCATTATTTTTAATTTCCTAGTACCTATCTTGGTTTATTTTATTAATGTCCTATACATGAAACATAGTAAGATTAGAATAAAAAACTACAACTAAAAGTTTTTTGAAAAAAGTTCATTCCCCAACCTGGAAACAGATTGATTATCCACGTAATAATGAGCCACCAACTCCTTTTGATGTACAGAACATGTACAACTTTAAGGTATACACACATGCTCTTTAAATCTCATTTCACCACCTGAAATGATTGAGCAAGATTTTATTTCACACATTCTCTCCTTTTTCACTAAAAATAAATGCATTGTCATTACATGTACAAATTTCAGAAATACTTGTCTATTTGATATCATGTCACAAAGGTCAGGATTTGACCTCCATGAATTCTGCTGCATGTAACAGCCATTTGCATTTACCCTTAATTTTTTCATATCCACAAATCAATCTGCCATGTATATTTTTCTCTTTTTCTCCTGACATATATTAAAACCATGTTCTCTGTATCTTTTTTTCTGCAACATCCTGTGATTAGTATTCTTTTATTTCCACATTCTATAATATTTTGCCCATTGAATTCTGGTCTACAATATTTTGAATTTCAATAAATAACCCTTGCTACTTGTTTCCTTGGGTAGTAATAACACATTTTACCAAGCATGTTACAATGAGCAGGTCACCTTACCCTTCAAACTAAGGTCTGAATACTGTCAACTATGAAGGTGTTTGATCACATGCTCATGCTGTGCATATCATCAAAACACATCCTGTGCATGTTGCAAAAATCATATATACATTTTCTGCATGTTGTAAAATCATATACTTATTTTGTGAATATTGTAAAACCATACACATACTGTGCATATCATGAAAATCATATGCATATGCTGTGCATATTGTAAAAAATGTCTTGTAATGTAAACATGAACTAACTGTATTTTGTATTATAGAATTCCCACAAAATATTGTTGTTCATTAATAACACACATTTGTTGACCAAGTTTCACTGGACACACACAGTTTCTTTTCAGAAGCAACGTCTGGCTAACTGACTTGCTCAAGGTCACACAGTAGGCAAAAGAGATATGAGGGAATCAAACCCTGTATCAGAGAAACTGCAGTTCACAGTCTTAACCCTGTGCCAACTTTCATATCTATTGTTGTTACTCTTTTCTTTAAGAGGAGAAAACAATCAAATATGTTTTATTAAATTAATTAGCCTGTGTACAGCTATAAAATAAAATTACGACCACTAAAGGTGTCTGACACTTCCTAAGTAACTATTCACACTGATGGACAGATACAAGAATGTCTTTCATGGTCTCTGATGCATCACATTTAAAAGTAGTCCTGCTACTTTTTGTCTCATGATTTTCAATGCAAGTTCTTTTTTTTAACTTTTGGCAAATATGATATCTTTTTTCCTTTGTCCCCAACCAATCACTCAACCAATCAAACAATTGATTAATCCTATTTAACTTACATTTTTATCAAAAGTATTTGAGAATTACTATTAACACATCATTAAACTCATGCAGAAAAAAAAACTTGAGCATGAAAACTACCATTAGAATGCTATCTTATCCAGTTCCTTGTAACTTCAGGAAAAATTACTTTTTTGTGAAAATTCCCTGATGTGCACATATATAAGATGATCTGGATACACAGTTTGAAGCAATTACCAATTTCTGTTGGCTACCACCCTCTACATGAATGCAGGTTTCCATATGCCTACCCATAATTTTATCCTTTTGCAAAACTCAGTTCATTTTCATAAACCAGGGAATAAGCATGAAGACATTTTTTTGTGGAACTTGCTGTACACTACCAAACACCTAACCCCTTATGTGTCAGATTAGCAGTCATTGATTGGTCAGTAATCAAATCCTGAATCTTCCAATTTACTTAAACTGAACATTTCAATTGGTTCATACTGCAAACACTTGCAAAAACTTTTTTAGCCTTAAATATTTTAGCTATATAACAGCGTTTTGCTGTTTACCTGTTTAGATGTTAGCTATAGCTAATAAACAGATTTTTTTCTATTACAGTCCTTTGTCTTTCTTCAGTTATTAGTGACTTATTTAACGGTGGCTAGAATTTAGAGCAGTGCTGACTTTATTAACCTCGTTTGCAGCACGTTAAACCATGATTGCTTTTCGCTCCACTCAGAAGTCTGTGAAGTATTTTCTATGCCTTAGTAAGTAAATAACTTTATAAGTCCATGAACAAAATTGTCCCTCTTGTAATCCTGATTCATTAAATTTACTGCTAATTTTAATTTACCTGGAATGTTTGCTTTTTGGCAATAAGAAAAAAATGTGAATTTAGTCAAAACAACTTTTTCCAAAGAATAATTCATGCACTTGAGAATCCACACTTGCATATTTCCTTCCCCTTTGGCAATAATGTTATCTTGAAAATTTTGGTCAGTGACCATGCTAAATGGTATAATTTAATATTCTGTTGTTTTAAAGCTCACAGATTATCCCATATGTGACTGTAATGTCTCACTAAAATGTCAGTGTAGAACATATATCCCATTTGTTGATTATTTCCTATCAAAAGCTGCAGTCTGCAAAAATCACGTATTTTCAAGAAATCTGAATATTTTCAATTTTGCCCTCATTGGAATGTAATTAAACACACAAACACCTATTTTCCTTATTATATCTTTCAGAACAGAAAACATTTTAATTTACTGTTTAATATTTATAAACTCTAATCTCCAGAATTAAAAAATAGTTTATGAAATAAAACTCAAAGATACCTGCATAAATCTTAGACTGCCTCCTTCAGTAAATGGGAGTCGGGTACACAAACACAGAAATATCTTGCAACAGTCTATGTATATCCTTGTGTGGCAGGGTATACATGTTTGTGTGCATTTAGAATTACTAGAGGATAATTATGCACATGCTTTTTTTCTGTCAAAAATATCAGAACACATTAGCTTTTATGTCGTATGCATTTTTTTTCTGTGTTTGATTATCACAATAAATACCTGTTATAGTCTGCAACTATCACAATAAATACATGTTATAGTCTGCAACTGAAATCTTGTCATTAAGACAACCATATAAAACTGTACTAAATAAAGGACCACACTGTAGTCAATCAGAAATAAAAGCAAATGGGGGGCGTGGCCAAGGATGAACACAGGATGGCAGCAGATTTCTTCAGCTCCACCAATTTCATTACATTGACAGGAATTAATTACTTAAAAAATTAATTCTTGAAGTAATTTTCT
>NC_056735.1:348380697-348393197 GCF_019279795.1 Protopterus annectens
TAAAGTTGATTATAAAATGTTTATGAATATCTTTGCTGATAGATTGAAGACAATCATTCCCGGCATTATAGATATAGATCAGACAGGCTTCATTGTAAATAGAAATACTTTTGATAATATAAGAGGAACTTTAACATTAATAGATTTTGCAAATAGGAAAAAGAAAGATTTAACACTTATTAGTCTTGATATAAGTTCAGCATTTGATTCAATAAGTTGGGACTATCTGTTTACCTTAATGAAGTGCACAAACTTCTCGGATGCATTTGTAAATCTAATTGAACATTTATACAAAGGAACGTTGGCTTATATTAAGGTAGACGAACATATGTTTCACAAAAAATACCCATTCTTAAAGGTACAAAACAAGGATGTCCACTTTCTCCACTATTATTCACTTTAGTAATGGAGCCTTGGGCTAATTTGATCAGAAACAGTACTGACATAGAGGGTTTTGAAATAGATGAAAATACAACATCCAAAATTCAACTTTTTGTAGATGATGTTCTAATTACATCAGCAGGATCTAATTCTTCTATACAGTCTCTATTTGATAACATGATGAATTTTAAAAGTATTTCTGGTTTAATATTCAATGAAGAAAAACTAAAATACTACCTATATATACACGAAAAAATATTCTCATTAGTGATTTTACTAAATATGTACCCAATTCAGGTCAGATAACTTATTTAGGTATAATACTATCTAAAGATATTAAATCTATTATATATAATAATTATAATACCTGTTTTCTTAATATACAAAATCTTTTTAATACCTGGAATAATATGTTTTTACTATGGAGGAGAGACTTACAATTATTAAAATGATAATATTCCCCAAGATTTTATACTTAATACAATCAATAATACTTCCACCTACAAAAATAATTATCAAGAAACTGAACACACTAATGTTAAATTTCTTATGGGCACCTAATAGACCTAGGATTGCATTAAAGAAACATACTAATAGCTGGTCTCAAGGGGTATTTCTTTTCCAGACTTTAATTTATATACTATCTCTTCTATTGTAAAAGTTATTACTTTATTAATAGATCAGTCATATGTCACAAAATGGAAAGATTATTGGGAGCTAATTAGTATACACTTCATGAAAATCTCCTTAACACATAAAAATATGATTGTAAATAACTCCATGTTATGGTTACTAAAGGAATTTTGTACTTCACCTATTACACCTAAACATATGGTTTGTTACCCATTAAATATTATTATTAGTTATTGTAACTTTATATTCATGCACCCTAAGTATAGGGAATGGAATTTTATTGTATTTCCTATAATGTATACTCAGGGTATGCTTTTGTCATCTACTTCTGAAGGAACTCATTTAGCTATAGATAATGATCTAAAGTACTGGTATCAGTTGATATCTGATAATAAAGTTAAAATCTAGATTTCTTAAAACAAGAATTTGATCTAAGAGAAACTTGCTGGTTAGAGGTTCAGACCTTTAGACAACATCTCATTAATAAAATAGATTTAATGACTATAACTGTTAAAGAATCTATTCCAACACTGATTGATTACTTGATATTAAATTTACAACATAAAGTTTCTGATAAAGGTAAACTTTCATACATACATAAAGTTATCAGACAAGAAACTTTTACAGTGTAGATTCATACTGGAATTATTTCACTTCTATTAATGGGGACCCACCAAATCAACAAGATAAACAATATATATTGGAATCTGCTTATAGAACTACGTCTTCCATTGTCTGGAGACTTTATACATGGAAATTTTTACATAGATCTTTTATACACCTTTGATGATGAATAAAATAAATAATAAAGATAATCTATGTAAGAGATGTAATGTAGAAATTAATGCTGACTGGGCTCATATGTTTTATGACTGTATAAAATTGAAAGAATACTGGAAGTCAATTAATGAATTTTTGCAGGCTCTTTTACAGATAATTTCATTATTTCTAAATCTCTTATATTATTCAACACACCTGTACCTCAAAGTGTTAAAAGGTTAAGCTTCCCTTGTTATGGTCTATTCTAGCAGTGGCTAGGAAAATAATAACTAGAAATTGGATTTCAGATACACCTCCTTCGTTCAATGAATTTAAAAATGTTATGAATATAGTGTGCCATATGGAAATAAACACAATTAGGACTAGAACAACCAGAAAAACATCTTATTTTATTGTATGGGATAATTTACAAAATTTGTTAAAAAAATTTTAATTTCAATAGCATGGTATTTTAGTTTAATTAATTGATCTGATTGTAGTGGATGTCTTTGTAAATACTTTAGTTGTTTTGTTGAATATTATAATAATACCTATTTTTAATTACTTGTATAAAATTGTTATGATATTTCTCTTATATGTTAAAACAATAAACCTGTTTTGAAAAAAAAAAAGAAATAAAAGCAAATAAACCTAGAAATAAACTGTGAGATTAGAAATTTATGAATTATTTTGTCTTATAGCCAATATCTGGAACTTATTACATTAAAACTTCATTGCTGTATTCAATTCACGTACCAACACATTTGGAATTAAAACCCGTTTTTAAGTATGACTTTTAAAATATCACTGCACATACAGTGGATATCAAACGTTTACACACCCCTGTTAAAATGACAGGTTTTTGTGATGTAAAAAAATGAGACTACAATAAATCATTTCAAAACATTTTATTGCCGCCTCACAGCAAGAGGTTTTCTGGTTCAATCCTCAGCTGGAGTGCCTTCTGTGTGGAGTCTGCATGTCCTCCCTGGGGTCGCGTGGGTTTCCTCCGGGTGCTCCGGTTTCCTCCCACATCCCAAAAGCATGCTGCAGGTGTATTGGACACTCTAAATTGGCCCTAGGTATGAGTGTGTGCGTGTGTGTGCCTTCTGTGGAAGGTTGGGTGCCGGGCTGGCAAATCAACATCGTAAAACTCCACTGCCAATCATGAGCGGGCAAGGTGATCCACTGTGGCAACCCCTAACCGGGAAAAGTCGAAAGAAGAAGAAGAAGAAGAATGTGACCTATAACCTGTACAATTCAATTGAAAAACAAACAAATCTGTTAGGGGAAAAAATATAAAAAATAAAAAATGTACAATATGCTGGTTGCATAAGTCTGCACATCATGACTTTGGCAATATTTGCCCACTCTTCCTTCAAAAGTGCTCCAAATCTGTCAGATTGCGAGGGCATCTCTTGTGCACAACCCTCTTCAAGTCACCCCAGAAACATTGTTGTCATGTTGAAAGGTGAAATTCCTCTTCAGCTTCAGCTTTTGAGCAGACGCCTGAAGGTTTTGGGCCATTGGGCAAAAGGTATTTGGAACTGTTCATAATTCCCTCCACCTTGGCTAAAGCACCAATTCCAGTTGAAGAAAAGCAACCCCAAAGCATGATACTGCCACCACCATGCTTCACTGTGGGGATGGTATTCTTTTGGTGATACGAAGTGTTGTTTTTGTGCCAAATGTACCTTTTGGAATTGTGACCAAAAAGTTCAACCTAGGTCTCATCAGACCATAACACATTTTCCCAAATGCCTTTGGGAGACTTGATATACTGTTTTGCAAATTTTAGCTGGGTCTGGATGTTTTTCTGTGTAAGAAAAGGCTTCCATCTTGCAACCATACCTTGTAGTCCCAACATATGGAGAATACAGGAGATTGTTGTCATGTAGTACACAGCCAGTACTTGCCAGAAATTAATGCATCTCCTTCAGTGTTGCTGTAGGTCTCTTGGCAGCCTCCCTGACCAGTTTCTGTCTTGTCTTTTCATTAATTTTGGAGGGATGTCCAGTTCTTTGCAACATCAATATTGTCCCATATTTTGCCCACTTTTTGATGACTGTCTTCACTGTGTTCCATGGTATATCCAATGCTGTGGAAATTTTTTTGTACCCTTCTCCTGACTGTTACCTTTCAACAATAAGATCCCTTGGATGCTTTGTAAGCTCTCTGCAACCCATGGCTTTTGCTGTAGCAGGCTACTGAGTAAATGTCAGGAAAATCCTACTAGGGCAGCTGAACTTTATTTGAGGCTAATTAGACCCTGAGATTCAGCAAGCTCTGCACAGCATGCAAGAATAGTGCAAGAGCTGCTGGAGGCAATATGGCCACCGAGAGATCCAGGAACAAGCTCCTGGCATGTGCAGGTACGCTCCTGCAGTATTCCTGCACAGACACAGCTTCTGTATGCTAATTACCCCATTTGCAGGTGAAAGCCATGCAAATGAGGTGAATTAGTGATCCAGGAAGCTGGCAGCCGTCCATGCAGGAGTAGTATAACCTGCAGAAATGTATTCAGCTAGCAACCAAGTACATTTCTGCAAACTACAAAACGGAACCATGACAGCTCCAAATTAAGGGTGTATATAATGTGGAAGGCATGCCAATGGCCAAATATAAGGCCATTGGCATGGAAAATAGAATCAAAATAACAAAGAAATAACTTTCTTTTTGGCTGATTTCAGCCGTTTAAGCGTAGGGCGCACAAATGGGATCGGCCCGAAAATAAAAATAAAACCTTGAAAAAGGCTTTTAAGGCAAAAAAATCACAATTTTTCCATTATAGTCAATGGCAGGCAGAAGACAACAAGACCACTGAATAGTGGTTGCTAAGGGGAAAGGCTCAGTGTTAGGCTTGTAACTAGGCATTAGCAATCAGTTCTATGCAAATGAGAGGAATGATACTGAATCACAGATTTCCCCTCATTGCTAGCCAGCACCCAACCGTGTAGGTGCAGGAAAACCATGCTGCAAGCCTAAGAGTTAGCTGACATCATAGAGGGGTGTGTCAAGCATACTGTAAGCTTATAGCTAAGCACAGCTATGAAAGGGGGTGTGTCTGAAGCTGCCTAGCAGTATTTACATTGCCTAAATGGGTGTGTGCACCACTCACCAGGTTTTAAACAAAAAAAATAATTAAACCAGGAAATAGCAGCTCCATTCACATCTGAGCACTGGGTTTGCACGGTGCACCTCAGGGCTTAAACAGGAAAGCAATAGGAAGGGAAAACAACAGTAGGAAGGTAATCAAGGAGAACTAGAATAGCTGGCAGGTGAAATGTATAAGAATTAACCAATTACACAGGCAGCAGCCCAGCCCAGCACACTACTATAAACTATGCAAACACCTTTCCCTCAGGTTTTTCCCACAAACTCTACACCACCGGTGTACACAAACAGGGAAATTTTACCTAACAAAAGCAACAAAATGATAGGGGCTGCTTTCACTCTCATAAATCAACATAAGGAAGAGGCTGAGGGTGGTGAGGATGACAATGCTGATGACCATCCCACAGTGAGGAGAAGGAGAAGAGTGTACAGACCCAAGGTAACCTACCAGGGGCTCCATGAGCTGGAGATAGTGGGACGCTATAGGGTGGACAGGAACTTCCTACAGCAAATTGTTGAGCTGTGATGGCCACGCCTCACACACAGAACCAACAGAGGGGAACCCATCCCAGTGGATACCAAGGCATGTGTAGGCTTAAGAATACTAGCCACAGGTACCTTCCAAAGGCCAACTGGGGATATCATGGGGATCTCACAGGCATCAGCATCCAGGGTACTCCAGCAGTTCCTGGATGCCATGTCAGTACATGCCAGTGAGCACATATATTTCCTCAACACCCATGAAGCATTGACCAGCAATATGCGTCTCTTCCACCAAATAGCAGAATACCCTGAGGTAGTGGGTGCTATAGACTGCATGCATATGCACATCAATGCACCACATGGTGAGCGGGGTAGAGTCTACATAAACCGCAAGGGCTTCCCCTCCATCAACTGCCAGGTTGTGTGCGATGCCCAGGGCATTATAATGAATGTGTGTGCTGGCAGCCCTGGAAGCTATCACGACTCCCACATCTGGCATATGACACAGCTGTACCAGAGATTTGCCAATGGGGATATCCTATATGGCCACCTAGTCGGGGATGCTGGTTACGCACTTGAGCCGTGGCTGATGACACCCATCAGAAATGCACACACACCCGAACAAGAACCCCATAATGAGGCACAAGCACAGACCAGAATCATAATAGAGCATGTGTTTGGGATGCTCAAGTCACGGCTCCAGTGCCTGGACATATCCGGTGGAGCTTTGCAGTACTCAACAGCTACAGGGTCTATATTAGAACACCGAACATTCAAAATGTCGAGTGTTCTAATATTGAACCCTACCAATCGAAAATACTAAACATTGAACATTCAGAACAGCAAATTTTTTCCTAGGGAAAAATATCACTGTTCCAAAACACATGCACACAACACAAGCACACCAAACAAACAGCAATCCACACACATACACCTAAACTCTTACACCTAACCCTACACTAAACTATACACACACCACTAACTATCCACTTACCTTAACCCAAACCCTAACCCTAAGGTCTGTCACTCTCGCACACTCACCTCACCCGAACCCTAACCATAACTCACTTACCCCGCCCTAACCCTCACGTCCACACAATCACACACTTACCTGACCCGCACCCTAACCCTAACTCACCTAACCCGCCCTAACCCTCATGTCCACACAATCTCACACATACCTAACCCGCACCCTAACCCTAACTAACCTAACCCGCACTCAGTCACACACTTACCTTAACCCGACCTGTAACTTTTCACCAGAGCGCTGAAAATACCGAAGAAACAGAAACGGACAACCGAATTCTTTCCCTGGGAAAAAATTTGGTTTTCTGTTTCTTCGATATTTTCAGCGTTCGCTGAAAACGAGTCGATATTAGAATGCTCAACATTTTAAATGTTCGGTGTTCTAATATAGACCCCCAGCTACATGTACCCAAATTGTCATTGTATGTGCCATGCTACACAATATGAATCTGCAGAAACAGCTGCAGCAGGAACAGCATGGGACAGGGCCACACAGCTCCCCACCATTGCCAAGGCTAGCACAGGCACATAGTGACTCGGAGAAGGAACAATCTGAGCCTGCCCCTGTAGGCAGAAGGAGGTGTGCACATTATGCCCAGGCTTTGGCAAAGAGGCAATGTATAGCACATACACTGACACAGTAGGAACCCAGGGAATGGCACCTCTCTTTGACTCGCACATACAGTAAATGGGATGCCAAACATGACACTACCTGTGCTTAACCATGTATAGGGAGTGTACTATGTGCATCCAACATAGTCAGCCCACCAGTACCATCCTCAATACTGGCACAGCCACAAGGTAAGTCACTCTCACTATCAATTGCTGAATGTAGTAGTATGTTCTGCTACCTGTATCTAGGGTATGGATGTGAGCATGTAAGGGAATCGGGTGGCTGAATGGGATGGCAGCAGATAGTAGACACCTATATCGGCAGTATGAAATCCTTAACAAATACTGGTGTCAACATAGTAGGCAGTACTAGACAAGGTGACAAAACCCACTGCAGGACATGTGGCGGGCCAGATGTGTGTCCATAGGATACACACATGCATGTCAGTGAGGCTGACATACCCAACAACAGTCTCAGCCAGCAAGACAGATGTAGACAAACACAAAGAAAGGCTGTGCTAAGGCCTCTGATTGATGGCTATGGAGAACAGCCCCCCTCCAGTCCTACACAGACAGACTACAACAGGTCAGGCAGTGGGATATTAGTTCTGAAGGGTAAGAAGTCTGAAATTGAAATGTAGGTCAATCAAACCTAAGTAATGTAGTACACTGATATGTCTCTAGTCTGCATGATAGGTCAGAATACAGAATAAAATGGAAGCCAACAGATTACCTGAAATACCGGTACAGTCATAGCAAATGTTTACAGTTGTCAGGTGTGCACCCTACAATCCTATGTAGAAATGTAGTAACATGTGCGTGTAGGTGTAATAACAGTGGAGCACAGATTACCTGAGCTGGCCAAAGTAGCAGGATAGATTGTTGCATGTCTACAATATGCAGGGCTCTGTGTGTTAGGTTGTTGTGTGTTGTATATTATGTGAAAGTGGTCAGCATGTAAGCATGGTGGGTTGGGTCCCGGTGGCTAATGGACAGTACTATTGCTGAAAGGGCCAAGTTCTCACAACTGCAGTGCCAAAAACAATGCATCCCAGCAAGGCACAATCCACCAGTAATCCATACTAATTATTCAGATGTAATATCTGTCACCATCTGAAAGATGGACATGGCATGAATGTGGGCCCAGACATACAAACAGTACACAGGTGGAAGTACCCTAGACAGAGAGTGTATAAAATGTTACTGTCAAATGGACACACCTTTGGAATTGTACATACAGGTTAGCAGCACATTAGTTGGCTGTGTAGTATGGAATACTGATGTAGTCTGGCCAAACACTGGCAGACCACAAAAGGCACAGTTATGAAGTACTGAGAAACTGCTGATGCCCCTGCACAAGCCAGCATAAGGGGAATGCCCATGTATATCTGTGAGTCAGCTGCAAGTAACTTCCATAGAACACATGCACCCAGCTCACCCCACCATCAGCCACAGGTACCTCACAGGTCATAACCATGCTGTTGGGAATGAGTACAATATGACCCCCACCTCTGTATGGAAATAGCCACAGAATGCAGCATGCTGAAGAGGTGTCCCATGCAGGTGTGTCCCTAGCTGTAAGCAGCACCCTGCCAGCATCCACACCAATGGATCAATAAGGACAGAAACTATTGACATTAATACCTTGTACACCTACCCTGTCACCCCAGGGGAATACAGTGGCTTGCAGCCTTAGACTGTAGGAGTGACACAATGTATTGGGCTGCTACAGATGGCCTGCATTACTACCAAATACCCTACAGTCCTCTGTCAAAGGCCTGTGTCTCACCTGTACTGCCAATGTATGTTATCTCATGGACTCCCAAATAACAACATAACACAGTCCATAGAACACAAATGCAAGGCCATGTTGACAAATCCCATAGCATGTCCACGATGTCCTACTGCATGAACTGTGAATCAACCCCTAAATACTGCTGGGATGAAGTGATTACTATAGGGATACTTATCAGATATAATTTCCATAATGTTTGGAAGAAGATAGAATAACGGGGGGGGGTAGAAGCATGGACGCCATGGAGTGTGTGAAGTCTAAAACTCAGATGTGTGCACATACTATCCCTGCCTGCAAACACAGGAATGGGTGGGTACAAACCTGCTCATAAACCACAATGTGAAGGGGTAATGACCAGAAATATGAGCCCTGCCTCTGGGTAACTTTTGTGAATCGGTACAGCTGTGAGGTATGGCCACAGCAGGATATGGCCATACTGTCACGCCGATGGATGTACAAGCATGGGATCCTCAGCCACCACAGTACCAAGGTGCTGAACCATTTATGCAGACCCATCAGCAAGTGTCTGCAGCTCCGCCTCCAGAATGGCATGACTGTGCAAGAATATGTAGGCTGCAGACCACAATACTGGACACAGCTGCATTCACCCTGTGTTCCCCAGGACATCATTACAAGCAAATAAGTAGTTGATGTCATAAAACATCACAGTGTAAAACAGTACATATGTCTGAATATCTCTGCTAACACCAAACCATGTAGCAGAAGCAGCACAGACACAATTAGTTACAGTATCCCACTATCCTTTGCCCATTGTGACCCCATATTGTCAACCAATCTACAGATATTCTGCAGAAACAGGTTGCTAGCTGTAGGTGTAGAACACAAATGCCTGCACTGAAGTACAACCTACCTGGAATGGATTCACACATTCAATACAGAAGGTCATACTGGGCATGCTCCCACACATATAGAAATTAAGCCCATGTCTGGCAACAACAGTGGACTATACATATTTGTCAGTTGCAGATGTTTGTGCACACACTCCACATTGCACACACATTGGATAGGAATACACACATATATCCAAGGACAACACACTATAATAGGTCAAACATACACATACACAGATGTGTGGAAGTGAGTGACAGACAGTGACAAAGAGCTTCCCCTCATGAGGAATGTCCCACCCAGCACAAATCCAATAGACCAATACCACATGATGTGCAAATGTCTATCACTGTAGACAATTGCCTCTGGTTGCCCTCAGCACTATAGTGTCTGTGGTGCTTGTGATAACTGTGTAACATGACTGTACAAGTCATTATTCATCTAGCAGTTGTATACATGTTCCTGTTAAATGTAAACCTGGGTGTGACTGAGTGTTGTGTGTGTGTGCTTCCAGACGAATGGTTTATGGCCCATTCACACACACTGCACTCCCCATTGCCCTACTTTGGGAAGCCTGCTGATGTCATTCATGTTGAAATACACCTTTTGGGAAAGACTAGCCCTATAAGCTCTGTGGCATGTGCTATAACTGCATAATGCTATAGTGTGATGTACTAATTAGGTAGGACTTCTAATCCCACACATGGCAACTGTGAAACTCTGTGTATGTGTTTGTTTGTGTGTGTGTGAAGGGATCAATGCCTTTGAGGCCAGTCACAGTCACTACACTTTCCATTGCCCTATTTTGGCAAGCCTGCTGATGTCATTTACCTAGAAATACACCTTTGGGGAAAGGCTAGCCCTCTAAGCTCTATGGCACATGCGATAAATGCAGTACATTGTAGTAGCAATATATAACTAGGTAGGAGGTTGAATCTCAGTACTGTCATGTGTGTTTGTGTGTGTTTGTCATCAGTATCCTGTGTGGAGGTAGCTGTGATTGTGTAATAACAGGACTCATTGTGGGGCGGGTTTTGCAAATTTCTTATATTGAGGACCTACTATATGTCGCAATGTCCACCTTACAAGGACAGCAGATGTCAAACAGCAGAGAGGCTGGTGTAGACAATTCCTACCCCTACATGTGACATTATGGATTGGGGAACAATTTAGGCAACCTTTGTATTACCCAGAGAACACTCTCCACCCATATCTCATACACAAACACACTTGGCTAGGCAACAACCACTATGTTGGTAGTTCCCTGCATATTGCCCACAGATAGTAACCATGGTGTGATTGCAGTAGACTACAGAGGACATGGCACCCTGTCCCATCCCTACAATAGGCAAATAATTGCTTACAGTGGTCCTTTGCTATGTTCCCCACTGGACACCTGCAACAGCTGTAGAGTCAGCAAATGTAATCCACAAAGGAAATACCATGCCTTATACACATGCTTTGTATGGACAGATGCTGCTAACACCAGTGAATACCTGTATCATGCTATCAATGTAGGTGCAGGATCAACCTCAGTTCCATAGCCAGTTCTCACCACATGAGGTCAGGAATGCCACATCAGACGATAACAATCTGTCCACACAACATGCCCCAGACACCCCAGGTACACTTCCACATGTCACAGAACATGCATGTGGGACACGTGCACAACCCAGACACTGTCCATGTTATGGAATATAGAACACATACTTGGCAAGCATTGCACAGCACTGGCCACCCACAATACTAACCCAGATGAGTGGATGGTGAATACAATACCCACCTGTGTGGGCCAATCCAGGGACTACACCCCTGAGCCACACTGCAGAGCATTGTCATGTGGCCTGATGCCAAGGTATACCCTTTGCCTTGCCTTGTGCAGCCTTCTGGCACAGTGAACTACTACACACCTGTGAAGCAATGAACCCATGCATGTCAGTACTGGCAAATCTGTGTCTGTCTGTGTGTGGAGATTAATGATTTGGAAGCCATTAACACTCACTACACCTCCCATTGCCCTACTGTAGCATGCCTTCTGACGTCAGCCACCTTGACATACCCTTTGCTCATATATCAGCCTGATAACCTCTGTGGTGCATGTGATACCTGTGTAATACTGTAGTGTAGCAAACTATTTAGTTAGGAATTCTAATCCTGATCCTGCCAACTGTGATAATGTGTGTGAGTCCCTGAGAGAATGTGGTTGTGTCTTCTTTGACACCTGCATTTGTGGACAGGCACATGTACTACACTTACCTTATCCCTTCTTTATCACTGTTGCTGATGTCACTCACCTTCAAAGATACCTTTGGACACCTCTTCAACATGTAAACTCTGTGGTGCATGCAATAACTGCATAAAAATGTAATAGCAATACATAGTCAGGCAGGGGTTTGAAACCCCATACTGCTAAGTGTGTGACACAAACATGCTTAGCTCTTACTCTCCTACCCCCTTCCTGTCTTACTTTTTCTCTGTCTGTATCTCACACTCCCTCTCTGGTGGATGTGGAAAAGTACACCTGCTTTGCTTAGGCAGAAGCTTGTGTTTTGTAATTGATGCTCATGATCAGCTGATGGCCTGTGCACAAATTGCACTCCCCCACTAGCTGACTGCATGTGGAACAGCTGTGATAACATTCCCATAGCCAATTGCATGAAAACACACTCCTATAACTAGGAACATCATGTGGGTGTTGGCCCTTTTCATTCACTGTGAGCAGGACTTTATGTTGGGGTTTGGCAAACAGCATCACAGAGGGTAGTAGGATATACCTCTTACAACATACACTGTGGAGACGGGCCAAAAAACAGGAAGGGAATATTCCAGACATGAGGACAGAATGTAA
>NC_056735.1:348398197-348400697 GCF_019279795.1 Protopterus annectens
TGATTAAAACACTGGAGAAAGACATAGAAAATAATGTATATAAGTTCTGTATATAAGTTCAAACGTCTTCAGTGTCAGAGATATCACCTGGAGGCATGTATACAACATAATGTCATTCCGAGAGGTTTGAGAATCTTGAATATGCCAACTTATGGTAACTTGTACCCTGAGCTTTTAGCTAAATGGCAGCAGATTAACTTGGGAGCCAGTAAGGCTTACATACAGCTGCTTCTGGACTTTTTTCAACCATTAGAGCTTGACATCCGTAATGCCATAATAGAGCAACAGAATGAGTTAAATAATGTATATGGCTATGACCCAACAGATTTGTATTTGCATGAACTAGTAGATAGAGCACAGAGATATGAAAAGAATCTCTTGGAGGTTAAGAAAAAGAAGTTGCTAAGAGACCTGCAAGATTTTAGTAAGAACAATGTATTCATTTGGTCTAAAACTGACAGTAAAAATACAGTCTCCAATGCCCAAGTTCCTGGAACGTATGCAGAATCCATAAAGGGTTTGAGACGTTGGCAGAGAAGATCGACATCGAAATCGACCTATGAGGACAAGCAATTGGAACAGGAAGAGCATACCAGTCCTAGGTCTGAAGAGGCGGGGCAAGGACGAGTAGTGGTTGATGGAGTACCATCAGGAAATGAAGTAAAAGTTCATGACAATCTTCGTTCACCAACACCACCAGTATCGGTATACTCTACACCAGCAGAATCTATGTCTGGATTGAAACAACATGAGATAACAGAGGGTTTAATTCGTCCAAATCTGGATGTCAGATGTAAAATATCAGCAGAGAAGACATCAGCGGGAAATTTTCCATCGGTTCCGCTTCCTATCAGAATAGGGAGAAAGAGATCGCTCGATATGGACGAACCGAGAGTACAGAAACGGAAGGAACAGCCACAACTCCAGCAGGTATGGGCTCTCACAAAACTGTGGAATCAAGCAACTTAGTGTGGAATATATATAGATACAAGCTAACTAAACATGAACTTGAATTGCTAAACAAAGGGGTTAATTTTATTCCTACCTCTAGTATTGATATTAGTGATGCAATACTAGCAGTGAAGTTTTTTGCACGCAATTTGGCTTTGAAATTAGCTTTTGGAGATACTGAATTGAACGATACACAATCGTTTAAAAGAAAGAGCACATTTATGCCTCATCTTCCTCCCAATGTAGAATTATTTACTAAAGCAGTGGAGAATGACTTGTATGAAGGTTTGGAGACATTTCAGAGAATTAACGTCAGTAATTTAACACCTGAAGAAAGGTCTGCATTAACTAACTTGAAAGAGAATATGGATATTACTATATGACCTGCAGACAAAGAAGGTCCGATAGTTGTCATGGACAGCATATACTATATAGAAACTATGTTAGATATGCTGAATACTGATGCATACAATAAAGTCTCCCCTAGTTTGGTGTATGATATCTCTGCAAGTTTGAGCAATACGCTTTGTGAATGTAAGAATTTGGGTTTGTTGAGTAATGAGTTATTCAATTATTTCTTAGTTGAATGTCCTGTTATACCGAAAATGCACGGACTCCCCAAAATACACAAAAATCCCTTGCAACCAGTTTTTAGGCCTGTTGTATCTGGAGCGGGTTGGCTCACTGAGCCAATTTCAGTTTATTTAGATTACGAGTTAAAAAAAGTGCTTATGAAATACACATATGTGTTAAGGGACACAGAACAGTTTCTTTCTGAATTATATGAGTATGCCAGGAGTATTGACTTGATAGAAGATCTATTACTAACTACAATGGATGTACAATCACTCTTCACTTGCATTCCCAACGACAGTGGAGTTAAAATAGTTAGGGATTTGTTATTGGAAAGTGGTATAATGGATGCCAAAAAAGCAGATTTTATTAGTATGTTACTTGAATTAGTATTGGAGAACAATATGTTCTTCTTTCAGGATGGTTGTTACAAATGAAAGGGGTCACGATGGGCACTAGTTGTGCCAATACTTACGCCAATTTGGTCACGGTAGCCTGGGAGAAGGACCAATTTTTGGGACATGACCAAATTTTGTTTTATAGGCGTTTTGTAGAGACCTCTTTCTTTTATGGCATGGCACTGTAGATACTTTTAATTCTTTTCATACTTATGTTAATAGTAGCAGCTTGTTTCTTAAATTTACTGTGTCTTACTCTTGGAATAGTATTGATTTTTTGGATGTGTCCGTGTTTAAGGAAGGCTCTTATTTTAAAACTACTGTATATAGGAAGTCTTGTTATAGAGCTTCCTTCTTACACAGAGACAGTATGCATAATCCATCTATTTTTGGTAATATTGTTAAGGGTCAAGCTATTAGGACATCCAGATTATGCTGTGATGATACCAGCTTACAGGAAGAACTGGATAATTTAAAGCAAGGTTTTCTGTCGAGAGGATATGAAGACAAATTATAGCTGATAAGTTTGTTGAAGCAGCGAGATTAAGAGAAACTCGAGCAAAGCCCTATTTCTCGGA
>NC_056735.1:348405697-348505697 GCF_019279795.1 Protopterus annectens
AGTTAGACTATACAAGTAGGGGTGTGTGGGGGGTGCAGCCCCCACATGGGGGGTGCAGGGGGGGCTTGCCCCACATGCTTATACGTAGTTTAGATGAGTTTGTTTGGTTGTGGGGGGATTTGTGTGTATGTTTATGTGTGTACTCTATGTGTAATGTAATTACGGGATTTTGAATTTCACGGTTGTGTGCTTTCAAAGTCGTGAGTTGTGGTTGGATTTTCAGCTTTGTGGTTTCGAAATACTGAATATCGAGATTTCAGTGTTTCAAAATTACAAAGTGGACCCATCTACATATGTGTGTGTGTGTATACATATATATATATATATATATATATATATATATATATATATATATATATATATATATCCATATCCTTGTTATGTGTAAACATGACTGTTGTATACACCTTCCCAGATGTACCACATCGTATTTATCTATGTGTATATTTAGATTTAACAACATAAATGATTCAACAGTAATATCATTAACAAGTACTTCACAATTGTAGAAGTCATAACAGTTGTTCAATACTATTCAGTATGTGTACTGACAGATATATTGGAAAAAACAACAGTTGTTTTCACAGCTGTGATGGTTTAGTGATTAACTGCTGTGACTATAGTGCACAGAGTTCTGGGTTCATGACCTGCAAGGGCTATTTATTTTGTTGTTGGGCAGAACAAGGGCTGTTGGATACAGAGTGGTTAAGGTAGTTTTGAGCAGCTTTAAGTGGGTTTGCATGGGTTTGCATGACGGTAAGCACTGCAAAATTACAGTTAAACAAAAAGGCGCTTACACCATTTCAGCTTTGCTTGCCAGTGTGCAAATCTGATTAACATTTATATTTCAGCAATACTGAAACCTGCTAAGCATGGTAACTCATGCTCACATTCCGGGCTGATAAAATAGCAAGGTAATGACATCTCTAATAAGTGTATTTAATTCCATGTGCATAACATGCTTCTATGTGCTGTCATTACAGTAGCAAGGGGTGTGAGTCTACTGTCTGGGACACCTGGGTATACATGGCTTGTACAACACTCTTTTCCATTTGAATGTGTTTCATACATGGGTATTATCCCAGGTTATATGCAGTCACACTGGCATGTAGTGTATCGTTACATTACTACTGTTGACAGTGCATTCCCAAGTAAGAGTAGATTGCAGATTGTAGTCCTGGAACCAAACACCCCTACATGCAATGATGGACTCTGAGTCCTGACTATCATGTTCTTGGTGTGTGAGCTGTGTGTCATTAAATATTTGCTACTGGATATTGATCTGACATGTGGATATTAACTGTAGATTACTGTGTGTATAGGACATGTCATTGAGGGCTGCTGTCATGTAGTAATGGCATACCTATCAGTGTCAGACATCTGTCAACACAGTCATCCTACTGCATAACCAGTTGGCTAGCTGATGTCTGTCTGTCCTCTGTACAGATATGCAGATGTCAGGATTCCATCTTGGCTGCATACAGACGATGTATGCTTGAGTGACACTGACATATCTGCCCAGCTGTGTTATGAATGCCACAGCAAGAAATCCACACCCTGTACGCACCACATGCCATGGATACCTCAACTACACTATCATAGTTAACAGAATATGCTTGAGTACAGGTCTCCAAGACAGACACTGACCATGTTACGTAATACATGTTGCATACATGTCAACTGGAGCACCTCACTGGCCCTCTGCAACAGGCAACCAGATGATTAGATGTTGCATGTAACTCTCACCCTGAGGATCACCCCTGTGGTATCTGTTGATAGATGGCCTGCTGGCACATAACAGGTGTCATGATACCACTGTACACATATCCCCTACACTTCCCATATCTCCATGGACAATAGCCTGGTACACACCTATGAACACCTGCACCGATGGACCCCAGTACTGACAAATGTGTACGTGTGCATTACTGAGAATAACAGTTTCTGTGGGTTTCAAGACCTGTAGTTGATAATACCCTGACGCCCTTCACACCCATCGCACCCCCATTGCCATAGTTAGATGTGGCTGCTGTTGTACCAGACTTTACATGTACCTTGTTACACTCTTCACCCTAAGGGCTACCTGGGGCTTGCAGTACCAGCACAGCACTGTTGTACAAATGGGTTGATGAGCATGGTATACCCTCTGAGTTCTGGCAAGTGTGTGTATGTGTGCATTTGTGTATATTTGTAGGATACAGCATTCTGAGGCCACATTCTCCTAATACAATATGCCTTGCCACACAGTATTAGGGATAGTGATGTTGCTGACCGTATAAGAGCCATGACAATGCATCACCCTACTGTCTCTGTGGCATGTGCATTAGATGCATATCCCTGTAGTAGCACTCTTAGGATAGACTAGGGGTTGTATTGTAGTCCTGGTCAATGTGTGATAGTGGGTATGTCAGAGTATTATCATGGGTTTCAGTGCATACAATATCCACTGTGGGGTGTGGGTGCTGGGTCTACTGTCTTTACACCATGGTACCCCCAGTACATGCCCCATATTCCACTGTATGGGGACCACTGTCACCATCAACAATACACATAACTTATAACACTATCCAGCCCAGTTATGCATGTGCTGTGTGCAGCTTATCTGTAACAGAATGGACACATTGACAAGGTAGTTAGCACTGATAAGTCCAGGTCTCTCAGATGTGTGTATGACTGTTATGTGTTTGTTAATGTGTATATGATAGTATGTCAAACTATGTATTGTCCAGTACATCCCACATTACCATACTGTACACAGCCTGGAGATGTTCTTCATGTAACATGCAACCTGGAACATACCTCATCCTGTGTGGTGTGTGCAATTAAGGCAACACACATCAGTAGCACTACATACCTAGGTAGGGGTTCTACTCCCAGTGTTGCCAAGCAAGAGTTTGTGTATGAGAAGGAATCTACTTACATTTGCAGAATATACATGTCCCAGGAGGTCATTTGTCTGAGAACTGCCTGGCAAATGCTAACATTTCACAGGTATCATCCTGTGGAAATACATTCCATCACAACTAGTGGCAGATGCGTAAATGCCCTCTTTCCCACTGTATAGGTGTACAGTGATACTGGGGTTGGTATATATAGCTGGGTGTGGCTCTTGTGGACAGAGCCACCATCATTGCAGTTACTCTTGAGTGTATCCCTCACTTTGCTGGCTGCAATACTGTACAGTTCATGTTAACAGGTTAAGTAGTTGTCTATCACATTGTCTGTGGTTCTACAGCACCTCACACACTCTAAAGGGTAGGGCTGTGCCACCCACACCAGTGCACCTATATTTACCAAGTTGAGGATTACACTACATTGGGGAAGGGGACATATACCCCACCAGTACCATCAATGACAATAAACTAGCAGACTGCTTATTTCCCAATGTGTTGTTGTGCCTATTTTGTCTTGGTGGAATTACATAGGCTAAAATGTGTTCCTTGCACAGGTACATACATCCATGTGTACAGTATTCTCTGTGTACTGCATCAACACCAAAACCTCTGTGTGTGTTATACACAAACATGTGGTGTGTACCACCCAGTACACTTACCATTGTCCACTGTAGAATGGCTGCTGACATCAGCCACCAAGCACTCACCCGTATACACCCCCAGACCTATCAGCCATGTGGCACATGCAGTAACTGTTATACAGACCTGTGACATATTCACCTTTACCCAGGATATGGCACAGCCAAGGTGTCACCACAGTGCCATGCCCCTTGTAGGATATAACAGCAGACCATCATCCTGCTGATGCATGGACACCTACAACACAAATGGAATACATTATGGAGACCACAATCACTCAATGTTAATAACAGCTATAATGCATCATGGCTGGACAGCTACACTTCCTGACATGTACACATTAAACTTTACTGCTGACAACATGTTACACAGCATTACATTGGTACACTGTAGTACAGTCACCCTGTCCATCAGAACCATATTACCCTGTCCCTGCATCAATGTTATGGATGACAGGGATGTGGCACATATATCATAATATGCACAGGGTGTGTTGTTGGTTTGCCAGAGACCTAGGCTGAGCCATATATGTGACACCATGTGTGTGAGTGAGGGGGTTTAATTATTAATTGGGCTGTTGTGATGTTGTGTGTGTGTGTGTGTGTGTGTGTGTGTGTGTGTGTGTGTGTGTGTGTGTGTGTGTGTGTGTGTGTGTGTGTGTGTGTGTGTGTGTGTGTGTGTGGGTATGGGGTTGCCCTGGCTGTGTTGGTAGTGTGTGTCTGTATGCATGCACACAGTTCTGCCATGTGGCTGCCCTATACAGGGGTTTGTTGGACAGCTGCAGACTCTACCTGGCAGGGTGTGCAGTTCACCATCTCCGGCCATGGACATGAGAACTGTGCCTGCCAGGGCTTCCACGGTCACCAAGCCATGATATATTACTCTCCCCTAAAGATGACATATGTCCGCTGGATCCAGGTCACTCTTGAGACCAGCCAGGGCCATGTGCACATGGCCTGCTGTGGTGTGGACAGCACCCCCCCCTGCAGTGCTGGGGCTGTTACTGCCACTACGGGAGTGGCTCTGAGTTCTGGCATGTCCACGTCGACCTCCAGCTATTGATGTTGCAGGCCTACGTGCTCGTGGCTGTCGAAGTACTCCCACCATATGCTTGAGCACAGAATTCCACGGTTAAGGATTCACACCATTTCACCCAACCTTCTATCCATGACCTCTGCAAAATAACGGTGGGCACCTGCAAGATCACGGA
Source organism: Protopterus annectens (assembly GCF_019279795.1). Classification (NCBI taxonomy): domain Eukaryota; kingdom Metazoa; phylum Chordata; order Ceratodontiformes; family Protopteridae; genus Protopterus; species Protopterus annectens. Next base: position 348,410,441 of record NC_056735.1, read on the forward strand.
TGTTGTCAATAACAGCTGAATGAGTAGCCCTCTGTTGCCTCAGACCCTGTCTGGTATACTATTCCTTACATGCCTGCAACTCCAGGATGGCCTGATACATGCATCTGATGGCACCAGATGTGGCAATTCTGCCAGGGGCATGATGACCAACAGTCCTCATACGAGCACCCCTGTACATCTGCCTATGTGGTACCTCGCCGGACATCTGACTATGGCTGCTGTATCCAGACATATGTGCCATAGATACCACACTGTCCTGTCCCATGCCACCAACCGCCAACTGTCCTTCAGCTATGACCACTGCTGATGGGGTATGTATAGGTAATGTGACTGTGTGCGGGGATAGGGTGGATAACAGTGGGATGTCAAACAATGGCACAGCTTCAGCCCCTGACAACCCCGCCTGTGCCTCAACACACCTATCATCATTGTCAGTGTCTGTATGGACACCAACATCAGATAGCCTACAGGAGGGACCCTGTCCCACCTCTCCACCTGTGAGGGGAAAACAAGAAATGCACTTTAAGACCTTTATGCCATTGCTTAACAGCACACACACACACACACACACACACACGCACGCACGCACGCACACACACACACACACACACACACACACACACACACACACACACACACCTTGACATTTCACCATACTACTTACCTGTTCCTAAGTTTACAGAATGTCCCTAGTTTTTTCTCTTGTTTTCCCCATCATGCATCAGTCTTGAATAATTACAGTCAATGATACCAATCATTAATGTATAATTCTTCTCATTGCTCAGAAAAGTGATCACAAAACATGACCTGTTACTCCATTTACTCTAACTTTATTGGAGTCATTTTTTCAAAGACTCCCTGATGTCATCAAGTGTTCGCCCTGGTTTTGTCCAGAAGTCTTGAGCATGGCCCCCATATCTTATGGTCTACTACAGTCAGTCAGTATAATGTCATGCACTGGAGTTTCATACTTAACTATTGTTCAGTAGATGCAAGATCTGTTGCTCTATTAACTTTTTATGTGGACTACAGTAATATTTGGAAACACTCTCTGGTGTTGTCTAGTAAGTCCCAAATGCATCTTTAGTGCTGCATACTTGGGTATTCTTTCACCTTTCAGCTGATTGCAATTAAAAAGTATCCCTGGTGTCTAGTTTTCCCTCCCAATGCATCTTTCATGCTGCAGACTTTATTATTCTATCAGCTTTCCTGTGATTACATTTCAGAAGTGTATTGTGTATGTAATGTGTCTGTCCATTTCCATCTACTGCATGATTTCTAAGGGAAGTTGAGAGGTATGAACAACCCCACACTCACACATGTGCATTCTTGGACACACACACACACACACACACACACACACACACACACACACACACACACACACACACACACACACACACACACACATATACATACACACACGCATTCTACATACATCAATCCCCCTCCACTCCACCAGATAGCACTTACAGACAAATTAACCCACCCCCACACACGCACACACACTTACAGGTGAGGTTGCACAAAGATATTACACACAGACTTCTCATTACCCATCTGTCAACATGCATGACATATGTCACTCACCAGCAAGCAGTGCAGCTATAATCAATTCCTGTTACAAATATTATACATCTCTGTGATGCATGGGTTGTGTTAGTAGGTGATGCCGCTTCCCCTGGAACACACTGGACCCATGTACATAGTATTGCTGTGCACCTGTTCGGCACCCTGGCATGTACAGTGCACCATACCTCACAGGTATATACACCATTGCTGAATGTGTATATGTGTGTCAGTTATGTTTGCTCTGCTGTTCACAGTATTTGTCCGACACATACCTGGAATGATATGTGGACAGATGTCATTTATGAATGATTGATGTCTGATTTACAGATCTCATCATCAGCAGTGCATGTATGGCCAATAAAATACAATTACACTGATAGCCTTCAAACCTTACTGTGGCTATGGGGAGTGTACACACCCTTATTGATATGGCACCCTCTTCCCTGATATGCCATGGGGCCACATTACTGCATATGTTAACATTACACAAACCTGATATGTGACATATGACCTGTGCAATCAAATGCAGTATCAAACAAATGTGTTAGTTGTGCAGATGCTGATTGAGATGCATACAATTTGTGGGTGCATGTGTGTGCGCACCCTTATCATGATGGTTTGTTGCACCAACTGTTATGTGTACTACAGCAGTCACTATTCCTGGAAGGGGTATACTAGCATGGGCTATCTGCATTTGCCAGTATTTGGTCACTCTGCCCTACAATTGTCCTCCACCTCTGCATGATTGCAAGGTCAACTCATGTGCACAGCCCTTGGAAGTCACACAATGCCGTTGCTATTGCTGTGGAGTCAGGGTTATGTCTGCCACAATTCGTGACCTTGACTGTGTGCAGATACATCCATTCTTAGTGAGCTTTGGATCTCTGCTTCAGTGCACTGTTGTGTTTCAGGATGACACCCTTTCCCCATCCTCAGCCTTTTTGCAGATGCTTGACAACTATGGCTTGCACATGTGTGTCATTTTGCAGCGTCTCAAACTCTGAACACCATGTGTACCGGCCTAGTCCCTGCTAATAAATGGCAAACATACAGGTGTACACTGGCACCAGCAAGTTACAGATGGGAATGGTAGGCCTGAGGTGGGGTGAGGTGTTGGATGTGCAGCACATGTATCTTAATTGATACTGTCTGTAGGTTTCCAACTTGGTCTTGGTACACCAATACACATTGCAATGCATGCCTTTGGGGGACTTTTGATGTTATGCATATGCTACCTATAGAGAGCCCTGGCTGATGTTTCCTGTGAAAAAACTCTCCCATCTGATTATCCTAACTCATGGACCACACTTATGCATAGTCCAAGCAATTGCCAACACAGGTACTGCACAGCCAGTACTTGCTAGACATTCCTTTAACTTCCTCAGTGTTGTGGCATGTTACTAGGCAGCCTGCATGACCAGTTTGCAACATGTGTCATCATCTGTCTTGGATCCATCTGCTTATTTTCTACATTAATTCTGTCCCATACATCCTCACCAGATATATGACTGTCTGCACTGTTTGGCATGGTATATACAATGGTGAGGTCAGACTACATGGCCAACTCCTGGGTGCTACCTGTTTGGTATGGGATCCATTCCATGGCTTGTAAGATGTGTGCAAGCCACAGCTGCTTCAGTTGCAGGTAAGTGAGCACATTTAATGGCCAAATGTCTTGGACAGCAGGCCATTTCTTGATGTGACATTGAGGACCTGTACTTGCTGGAAGAAACATACTCATGAAGAGTGCATGCTGTCAGTACCTCAAAAGCTGCTTCCACAATATGTTATTTGGACTGTATGCACACATATACTTCCAGTGTTTGTGAAGGTATGTATTCCCCATATTTGCTGTACTAACATAGGATTCCATATTACACATTCATTGCTCATGTTACGACCACATTACACGTTGTAAGGGTTGTGGAATTCAGAATTGTGATATGCCGTTGTGTAGATCTGTAACAGTTGCCATTGTAATAGTGGTATATACACTGTTGTCGCACTGTATAAGGATGATGTTTCAGACATCTCCCTACTGTAAGCCATTTGTCCTACCATTATGTTCATCTCTGTGCACACATCTTGCAATGACAGGTTGTTAGTTATATTGCAGGATTCTTACATACCTTTCAGATACACCACCATGGTGACCACTATGATGCAGTGCAGTTAACAGCAACAATAAGTGGACATGTACAGCATGCATTATGGGTAGGTGTGTTAAATGTGTGCATGGAATATACCATGGCCATAATAAGGCCAGTGTATTGGCAAACCTGAACAAACACCATACTCATCAGCTATAGAATGGTGCCCCGAAGGTATACCAGAGGGACCTACATAGTTGTGTGAGAGATGTGATGTCAGTAGCCACACCTGTGGCATTGGTACAGGGTGGGAACAGCATTACAGTACATCAACAGTACAAACCCACAATACTACAGAATATGCACATCTGTTTATTTCTACAAAGCAGCAACAGACTATATATATTTCATCTGACATATGCATGATTAAACTCTACAGATGCAGATGGATACGCAACAGTGGTCTACTGATGTCCCCTGTGGCCTTACCTGCATGCTCCTCCTCCATTGTACAAATAGCACCCACCTCCACAATGCTCTCCACCGGATCTTGTGTTTACGGGTGGGCAGGTGCCCTGAGGCTGGCGAGGAGCTCCTCAGCATATGTCGGGTGGGGGCTGGATGGCATGACCCCCCCTGCGGCAAGCTGGTCCCTCATAACCTCAGCAGCATGATGATGGGCATGGCGGAGTAGATCAGTGCACCGATGTCAGACCTGCTACTGCGGTTATGCAGGTCGACATTGTTTACCCTGTGAACAAGATCGTTCCACGGGGCAGTCCTCTCCTGCATATCATGGGCTGTACATCCAAACAGGGTGTGGTAGTGCTGCACCAGGTATGTAATGATAATGTCATTCCCTTGGGGTGTGTAGCTCGGTAGCCTCTCCTGAGGCATGGTGCCTGAAAGGCATAAACAGGAAAACAGGTCTGAAGGCCTCATACTGCAAGGATATAATAGTTGTTAATACACATCTCTGTCTCCCCTCCACCATATCTGCAACAATAATCTGATCACACAACTCAACAGGTATGTTTACAGCAGACCTACTGTTGGGACATATATCATATTGTACAACAATGTGTGCAATGTGTTTGTAGCCATGTTCCATGTTGAAACACTATCATTGGTGGCCTGTTACGAACAATGTCACCTGCATGCTATTGTAAGGGCCACTATGGTTCCATATATGCATGTGTTCTGGTTGCTATGTGACTGCTGCAAACCTGTTGTTTTGTGTTAATGGGGATTTCTATGCATGCTGTTAGACATAATCCTGGAATGTATGGACTATTACTACCCACATATGTTCTATAACTGTGACACAATAGCATGTTTGGGAAGACAGTTGCCAGCAGAACCACCTCTCCCACCTCATCTGGCCATGTTACTAGGCCACATCACATCTGGGACCCACCCAGGGACCTCATCATCTACTGGTCCTGCACTAACTTCAGGTGGAACCACCTCATGGGATGGTGTTTGCCCCCCCCAGAAGCACACACAGATAGTATCCTGCCACCCAAAGTCAGGTCCAGGGTCTAGTGCATAGGGAGCTCCACAGAGACTTGGGGGATGTGCTACAGCACCTTGAGGCCCTCAGTACACACTCACAGGGCTCGCATGCTCCTCCTGCTCAGCCCCCAGTCCAGGCACCTTCAGGGCCGTGAAGATGCAGTTGTGGCTGCCCATGGGTGGGAACCTTGGTCCAGTTGTTTCCATATGGGGGCTCATGGGCTTCCACATTCTAAACAACACTCCCCATCCAAGGTGTTTGCGCACCACATGTATCATATACTGCCCCTGTATCCTGTCTTGTCTGTCTTCCAACCCAACCTACTTCCCAAATATACCTATTATCCTTCCCCAAAATACCAATCCCAACTTCACAAAAATGTGTTCCCAACATGGATTTCACACCAGATATAACTGTACTTTTTGTACCCACTTACTAGTGTATATATATATATATATATATATATATATATATATATATATATATATATATACATACATGTGTGTATAGATATGTGTGATGTTCTCTCACACATATCATGCAGCACTGTCATTCAACAGTAGGGAATATGTATTTATATATATATATATATATATATATATATATATATATATATATATATATATAAATATGTGTGTGTGTGTGTGTGTGTGTGTGTGTGCTTGTTTATATGTATACATACACACACACACACACACACACACACATATATATATATATATATATATATATATATATATATACATATATATATATATATATATATATATATATATATATATATATATATATATATATATTTATTTATTTTATTTATTTTATTTTACATTTGTTAACTGGGAAAGTCCAACTGGATACATATCCATTTTCATTGGAGGCCCGGGGAGAAAAGCTCCAGAAATACAAGAATAATTTAACAAATACAGTTAAAAATATAATACCAACAGTTCAGATTATAAATAATATAAAGAAAGATTGCAGGAGATAATTAGCTGAGAGAAAATTAGGGAGCAAGTTTGGGTAGTAAGGTGTAGGGAGCAATATAAAAACTGAGTAGAAATGCCAGAAGAAATGAGTAAGAGAAAAATATAAAGCAATGGGCATAATAGAGAGGAAGCCTGAGGAGGGAGATTAACCTGGGCTAGAGCAGGAACATACAAAAATATAAAGCAATGAGAATAATAGAGATGTAGCCTGAGGAGGGAGATTAACCTGGGCTAGAGCAGGAACATACAAAAATATAAAGCAATGAGCATAATAGAGAGGTAGCCTGGGGAGGGAGATTAACCTGGGCTAGAGCAGGAACACAGAAAAATATAAAGCAATGATCATAATAGAGATGTAGCCTGAGGAGGGAGATTAACCTGGGCTAGAGCAGGAACACAGAAAAATATAAAACAATGAGCATAATAGAGATGTAGCCTGAGGAGGGAGATTAACCTGGGCTAGAGCAGGAACATATCCAGTGGCTGGTGAAATAATTTTTTGCTGCAATCTTAAATTTTGATAGAGAGTGTTTGAGGGTTAAGTCATGAGGAAGTGAGTTCCAAATTTTTGCTATGTAATTGGAGAATACTGAGTCACTGGTGTGATTGCAGGATTTAGAGGTTTTTACCATGAATTTATCAGTAGATCTCAGTGGTCTGGTACTGATATAACTCTGTCTGGTTGGTTAAGCATTCTATGAGCCATTGTAAGCTGATTGTAGAGTCGTAGGTTGGGGAACTCGAGCCATTTTAGTAGTCTTAGATTTTGACAGTGATGTGTGCGATAGGTAGCCCCTGTAGCGAATCTAGTGATATGGTTGTATCAGATAGTTCATTTATTTAGTTCAGTTTTAGTGAGGTTAGTGACAATGGGGGAGGCATACAAGAGAGTGGAAAGTAAGTAGGTGCGTGCTGTGTTGGTTCTGGCCAAAGGGGTTAAGAATGCTTTGTTTCTGTATAGTCAGCCACGTTTTTTATTGTTTTTTTTAATTATTTGGTTAACATGAAGGTCAAATTTCAGACTATTGTCAATTAGTACCCCAAATAGTTTGGTGTGGCTATCAGGGAATATAATGGTACCGTTGTTAGATGTGATTCTGAAGGTGACCTTAGGGCAGCGATGGGTTGGGGAGAACAGCAATAACTTGGTTTTGTTAGCATCTAGTAGCAGATGTCTGCTAGAGAACCAGCTTTCGACTAAGTTAAATGTTTTCTGGGTCTGGAACTGGAGTTCTGGGAAGGAGTTGGCTGAGCAGAACAAAGTAGAGTTGTCTGCATATTGTATACAGGTAGCTTCAGGGGTGGCTGACTGTAGATCATTAACAAAGATGGAGAATAGTAGAGGACCTAATATGGAGCCTTGTGGAACTTCTAATGAAACGGGTAGAAGGGTGGAGAGTCTACCTTGCCAGATCACTGCCTGATTTCTACCTTGAAGGTAATGTTGAAGCCAGTTGATAGTATGATTATGTAAGGAAAGTTTACGAAGAGAGAGTATTAGCTTGTTATGACTGACCATATCAAAAGCTTTAGAAAGGTCTAAAAAGAGAGCCAATGAGATTTTACTTTTGTTCTTATTCTGGTTGATGGTGTCTGTGAATGATAGCAATGCTGTTGTGGTGCTATGATAGGGTCTAAAGCCATATTGTGAGTTTGTGAGAAGTTTGTTCTGGATTAGGTAGTGCATAAGCTGGCTATGCATACACTTTTCCATTATTTTGGCTAATGGTGAGAGGATGGCTATAGGCCTATAGTTGGATAACTCTAAAGAGTTTCCACCTTTATGCAGAGGTATGACATGTGATACCTTCCAGATGCTGGGAATGGTGGCTTCATTGATTGCCCTATTTATTAGGATTGAGATAGGGATAGCAATAACATCAGCTGCCAATTGTAAGTATTCAGCTGGGAGCCAGTCAGCAGCAAGGGTAGTTGGTTTAATTTTAGTCAAGCGATTTCTATTGTAACTAGTGGGGACAGGTTGTAAGCTAAAGGTCTTCTCGTCATTGGTGACATTTAGTTCCAGACCATCAGTAGAGGTGCCTGTTTGCTGTTTGGCTAGGGTGAGTATAGTATCAGTAAAGAAGTTATTGAAAGTATCTGGTAGATTGACAGTGCTAGTCCCGGCAGGAAAAGAGGGGGTTGATGTGGTAACATTGCCAGGCCTTAATATTTTATTTATACCTGCCCAAAACATTTGTGGTTGATTTTGATGCTTAGTAGGTTATGCAAGTAATCTCTTTTGTCTTTTAGAATAGCTCTTTTTGTGTCATTCCTAAGTTGCCTGTAGTAGAGCTGGTTAGATACAGATTTGGTGGTTCTGCATTTGGACCAGGCTGAGTTTCTTTCAGAAATAGTTATTTTGGTACTTTTAGTAAGCCAAGGTGCTGTTTTAGGTTTAGCTCTGGAAGTACGTAGGGGTGAATGTGAGTCAGGATAGAGAGAAAGGTGGAATTAAAGTAGTTTACATCATCATCTAAAGGCACAATGGTGGTGCATGGTCCAGTTACAATGAATTAGATCAGATTGAAAGCTGTAGGGATTGAAATTCTTTTTATTCCTGATTGTCTGATAAATGGGCTGATGGAGTTTATTAGTTTTGGTTTTTATGATAAAAATGGGGAGGTGATCACTTAAGTCATCTGGGAGGTTTCCTGAGATATAGTTCTGAGGTTGTTGGTTAGTGAGTATCCAGTATTGGACACTTCCTTTGTTACTCTTTTTATTGAATCTAGTGGGAGATTTTATTAGTTGGGAAAATCCATATAGGTTAATGTGGGTGGTTGGGGTTTGTGAGGAACATAGGTTCCAGTCTATGTTAAAATCCCCTAGAACGTGCATATGTGTGTGTGTCTGTATATCTGTAGACATACATGTGTGTATATATACACAGACATGTGTCACATGTGGACACAGCCTAACATTAGGGGGTTATATATAGGGACAGATTGCAGGTAAGCCTATTACACAACTATGGCATTTGTGCATGCTTTTAAGCAGTTAACATGGCTGTCCTGCAACTTGCGGCTTCTGAAACTACATTGAGGGGTGTGGGGGCATAGCCCCCCACATTATGCCAATAGTTTTTACTAAAGATATATATATTAATGTATTTCTAATGGATATACCTTCTTATAATAGTGAATACATTAAAATTCTGTGGGGGGCTATGCCCCCACACCCCTTATTTAATATTCTCACTCCAGGGTTGCACTGCAGTGGGGCACGGGCTATATTCCATTTAAGACCAAATGAACTATGACCAAGTGAGCTTTCAGTCAAGTGAGGTTTCAGTGAAGTGCAATGCCTGGTATCATTTTCGACTAAGTGTAATTCAACCAACTGTATGGAATCCATATATATATATATATATATATATATATATATATATATATATGTGTGTGTGTATCTGCATATATTTGTGTGTATATGTATCGTTGGAATGTTTACTGCTTCCACATTGTACATTCCCTATTGTAGACAGACTGTTCTGCATGATATCTTATTGATACCATCCTGACATCGTACAGGTGAGATGGATTACTGTTAACTTCTTGTGGCTATGTTGTGTAGGGTCCTGAGTATGAGACTTGCAAGTGTTGGTATTGTGTTGCAAGGCAGATTTGTTTGGCTGTGGAGGAGGGGATGATATCAATAATTACAAGAGGTACTTAAATTGGGCCCCCTCATCCCCTTTAATGGTGGTTTTGGTCATATATATATTTGTTGTGTTCTTATATATATATATATATATATATATATAGATATAGATATATATATATATATATGTATATACATATATATATATATATATATATATATATATATACATATATATATATATATATATATATATATATATATATAGGCATAAATATATAGACACACACACACACACATATATATATATATATATATATATATATATATATATATATATATATATATATATATATAGATGTATACATATAAATAAATAAATATATATATATATATATATATATATATATATATATATATATATATATATAGATACACACACACACATACATCTACATATATAAATATATTTCCTCTACTGTTGAATGACTGTGCTGGATGATATGTTTGAGAAAACATCAGATTTTATTATATCTGACATGGCTTCGTGGTAAATCACTTTGGCTATGGTGTGCAGGGTCCTGGGTTTGAGACTTAGAAAGGCTGTTTATTTTGTTGCTGGGCAGAACAAGGGCTATTGGATACAGAGTGATTAAGGCACTTTTAAGCAGTTGTAAGCAGTTTGCGTGACAGTAGGCAATGCCAACTTCTGGTGAAATATTCTTACACTCAGCCTCTAAATTGCTTATCTTGTGTGCGCATTGCTTACCCCCAAGCCAACAGGATTAAACCCACTTACTGCTGCTTAAAAGTGCTTACTCCCACTTACCCCCGCTCTAATTTCTTTAAAAGAAAAGAAAAATGGGTGATAGGAAAGTGGTGAAAAAGGGGCACAAATAGGGAAAGACTGTAGGGAAAATTGCTAGGGATGTGCAGGACAGGTTTAGGGAAGGTCCATAGCTACCCATTTCTTCTACAGCAAAAGCTGTGCATATACACTGATTTGGAGGTAGATTTGGACACTCAGACCCGTGAGAGAGGGGTGAGGACAACAATAATATGTTGTGAAGCCAATTAGACCAGATTACATGTGTCCAGTGGACACGTGTGTGAAATGGACAGCTATGTATGGGGCGAGATTTTTTTATGTGAAAAGATTGCCCTTTTTTTCTTTTTTTTAATGTGAGAGTGGGATGTTGGGGAAGGATAGTAGGCATATTTGGGGAGGTAGGTTGGGTAGGATAACAGACAAGATAGACAAGACAGCATACAGGGGCAATATATGGCACATGTGGGGGTAAACACCTTGGATGGGGAGGGGTGTTTGGAAGTGGGAAGCCCATGAGCCACCAGATGGAAACAGTGGGACTGAGGTCCCCAACCATGGGCTGTTACCACTACACCTTCACGGCCCTGAAGGAGGCTGTGCTGGGGGCTGGTAGGAGGGGCAGGCTGACCCTCTAAATGCATCACACAGCCCACAAGTTGGTATAGCTAATCTCCAAACTCCCTGTGGAGCTTGCAACACACCAGACCCTGGACCTGATGAAGGATGACAGTTTCCTGTCCGTGCCCGCTCCCAGGGGGGGAGAGCCCCAACCCCTGAGGCAGTTCCACCCGAAGGTGGTGCAGAACCAGCAGATGAGGAGGCCCCAGGTTGGGCCCCAAACGTGCTGGTGCCCGGTGCCACAGGCAGATGAGGTAGGAGAGGTGGGCCCGCTGAGACCGGCCTTCCCAAATGTGCTATGATGTTGTAATTTTAAAACATATGTGGGTTAGTAAGAGTCAACACATTCCAGAATTAGGTATAACAGCATACATAGATATTCCCATAAACCCAAAACACCAGATATGGAACAGTTCCATAGCAAACAGAACACATGCATATATGGAACCACAGTGGCCATTACAACAGCATGCAGGTTACATTGGTGGCAGCATGCCACCAATGTGGGAGTATTTCAACATGGCACATGCATAGAAACACATTTCAGTATTTACCAAATAATAGGAGATATGTCCCAACAGTAGATTTAATTGTGCACATGCCCATTGAATTGTGTATTTAGATTATTGTTGCAGATATGGTGGGGGGGGGAGATGTCAATTAACAACTTGTATATCCCTGTAGTTCTCACTACTTTCTTAGTCACTGCTGTAATCTGTACCTTACAGGTATTATTATACTACCGTATGGCCTTAATTTGGACAGTGGTATGTTTGTAGACAACTATAAATGTGAACTGTGTTTTACCTGCAGTATACACCTCTTACCTGGTATACCTGTGGAGGTATTGTTTGTTAACACTACCTGACTGTTTCTACGCATATTCCCAGATTCCAGGTTGATGTTATGCACATACCTCTCAATCTCTTATTTTACACACTATGGTCAAGTCTTGACAACATGCAGGTGGAACTGGGACATATTCTGACAATTTCCCTCATAAACTTTTGGTGAGTTGTTACAATGACAGGTTTGTTTTTATATACATTTTCTGAATATTTACAGGTCTGACAGTCAGTTATATGTCATTAAAAGCTGCCTAAATTTCAGAGATCATCACACTGATTTTGCCAGGGGGACAGGGTAACAGGCAGTGGATATGGGCCAATTATCTGGACATTCTGAACGACTCTGTACGGTTGAGGGGTATGATTCTGCACACAGCTTACTACCACTCCCAGGATTCGAACCATGGCTATATCTGCTAAAAATAAAACAGTGTACATCACAGTTGAGTGTGCTATTTAGATATTGCTGTGCATCTCTTCACTGATTTCTGTCTATAAGTCTCCCATGGTTTTACAATCTGACCTTGTAATTACAACAGTCATATACAGGGATTCCTAGGCAGTTTTATTATGTGGGTTATTGATTAATTACTATATAATAATGCTTTAATTTATTTAGCATTAACACTGAAGAAGGGACATATCCGAAAGCTTTGTTACTGAATAAAGTGAGCGTTTCTTTAACTGTCCGTTTTCTTTTTGTTGTGTGGAAGTACAAGGATCAGTGGAAATTAATTACTTGAACTTTTTTATTTGTATCCTGATTCGTTAGTTCAACGTGTTTGCTCAACTCTCACTTACTATGACACAGCCGATACAAACTACCTAGCAAATGGGAGTTAAAATGGATGAGATTCGGAAGAAAACAATGCGTGAGCTGTTAGTGCTAACAGGCAATCCCTCGGTATTGCAAGTTTTAGGTACTGAAGATGAAAACGTGAACATTATCTCTGAAATGGATGACAGCCTTAACAACCTGTTAATGCAGCGCAAAAGGAAAGTACAAATGTTTAAGAGACTCCAGTGGCAGCGTTTGAGCTTCCTGGCTTATTTGGAGTTTAATATTGTTCCACGAGGGCTTCGCATTTTGAAAATGCCCACGTATGCAAACACATACCCAGAACTTTTGAAGTCCTGGCAACAACTGAATCTAAAATTAAGTAGGGATTATATGGTTTTAATGAATTAACATTTTTCACCTATAGAGAATGAGCTTATTGAAGAAATAATGAAAATGGAAAATGAACTAACTAGTTCTAGCAATTTTTCTAAAGTGTCTGACTCCTACCAGTTAATGTTGAACAGAATGGATATATTAGATAAAAGATTACAGGCTATTAAACAACATAAACTACAAAGGGACATTAATGACTTCAAAATGGGTCATATTTTCTCTTGGCCGAGGACCCAAATAAATAACATCAACAACAAAAAACCTTATATGAAAGAAAAGAATAATAGGATGGATGAACTTGATACATTCACAGAAATGGAAACATTTTTGAATACTCATGATGGGCGTATACATATCTCACAACAGTCCAACCATGAAGGAGAGTCTGCTATTGCAACTAGTGCGCATGACGGGATTGGACAACATGAACAAACTGGTCAGACGGATGCAATGACGAGCTCTAGGCTTGCAGCTAACGTACAAGGGGAAAAGAGTAAAACAATGCCAATATCAAAAGTGAAGCAAGCTGATATTTTTTTTTTAATTGCCTCAGCCTATACTGGTAAAACTACCGAAAAAGGTAGAACTCAGCAAATGCTTACAATCGAGAGGGCGTTCTCAGCAAAGGAACAATTCTTTTTTAGGGGGCAAAAGAAAAAAATACAGTCCGCTTCCCAACAGCAAGCAGGGACACAGATAACTGGTAAGCTACATGATTAATTTTTGAACTTACCGAGTTTCCCTTTAACTACTGCAATGTAGAGCCTGCTAAATAAAGGACTGCAGTTTATACCCTGTGGCTCTGACTCGATAGTGGAGGCACTAACAGACTTATAGACATTTGTTAGAAATGCATGTCTGAAACTGTTATTTAAGAATTCACAAAATGATATGATGAATAAGTTTAAGAAAAAAAGCACTTTTATTCCTAACAACTATCCCATTTTGGATGCTTTCTATGTGGTTTGTGAAGGCGAGTTGAGAAATTTATATTATGAAGTTACAACGGGTAGGCTGAAAATAAAAAAATGTAATATTTCATATGAAGAGTCTTTAGCCTGTAAGCAATTATGCATTAATGAAGATATTATTATTAAACAAGCCGATAAGGGTGGAGCTACAGTCATTTTTGATAAAGAGCTATACAATAATTTAATGAAACAATTTTTAAATGATGGGCACACCTTTGAAGAACTAACTTTTGAAGAAGTGAGAAAGATTATTTATGAAATAAACATGTACATTTATGATATGCAAATGCAGAATGATATTACAATTGAATTGCTTAATTATTTTACTGTGTCAACCCCTATGATTCCCGTAATATATGGAATACCAAAACTTCATAAATCAATGACCACCCCACCAATGAGACCCATAGTGTCAGGAAGAGGGTGGTCAACAGAACTTCTATCTATGTTCAGGAGAATCTCAGCAAATATTTACCTTTATGTCCAAGTTACATTAAAGACACCAATGATTTCTTGAAAAAGCTGTATGTGTGGTATGAGAATAATACACATAAAGAATTCATAATGGTAACTTTGGATATAAGTTCTTTATTTACAGTAATACCAAATGAATATGGGGTGAATGCAATCTGTGAATTTCTATGTTTTGAAGTAAAAATGAAAGGTAAAGATGTGGAACTATTGTGTAGTATGATAGAAGTGGTTCTGGAAAAAAATATATTTTTATTCAATAAACAACCATACTTACAGATGTCTGGTGTGGCCATGGGTATTCCCATGGCCAACACCTATGCTAATATAGTATTAAAGCAATGGGAAAAATACTATATTAGGAGTGAAAATAATGAATATAAAAACAACATTCTATTTTATCAATGTTTTGTAGATGATTGCTTTTTAATATGGAAAGGAGATGAACAGGAATTAAAGTCCTTTGTTCAATATTTAAATAATACTACAGATGTCCTTAAATTTACTACTAATTATTCTTGGAATACGATATCCTTTTTGGATGTTGAAATCTACAAAGGCCCTGATAACAAATTAGAAACTTGTGCATACAGGAAGAATATACATGTGAATAAATATACATATGCCAGAAGTATGCATGCAACACATATATTTAAAGACATTGTAAAAAGTCAACTGTTAAGAATTAGTAGGTTAAATACAGACTTTGGGAAATGTGAAGAACAAATGGAAATTTTATGTGAAGAATTTCAGAATAGGGGATATGATATGGAAAATGTTACAAAAATAAGAAAAAATATAATGGAACTTAGGATGACGCAAGCATCCCCTTATTTTAGTAACTATTCAGCTATTAATGGTAGTGTAACAAATTCACCCTCTATAGTGAGGTATATTACTACATATAATAATATGACAAGACGTGGAAGCAATAATAAGAAGAAATTGGCAAATGTTGATGGTTCAACCTGAATTATATACACTATTGGGTGACAATCCTTATTTTGTTTATAGAAATATTAATAATTTAAAAAAGGAAGTTATGTTTTAAAGATTTTAAAGTAAATTTAGTTACTCCAATAATAAATAACATAGGTACTGTTCCCTGTTATAATTGTAGTTGTTGTTCAGATATCTGCGACAAAAAATATTTTGAACATCCAATAAGTATATGAAATAAAATGTGCAGCAACTTGTAAGACTACCATGGTTGTATATTTAGCTACATGTACACAGTGTAAAGGATTTTATGGCGGAAAATGTTCAAGGTGTTTAAAAGATCATACCATTGAACACAGGTCCGATATGAAAAGAAATATTCCATCTAATGCTTTAGCACAACATAAAATAGACAAAGGTAATTTACATAATTTTAAATTTAAAGTGTTGAAGGTTATACATAAGAATTTAAGAATGGGTGATCAAAATAATAAGTTAGAGATGTCTGAATATAGGTGGATAATAAGATTAGCAGCAGATAGAACACCAGGGTGAACAATAGAATAACACTTAAACCTATGTTAGATTTTAGACAGAAGCAATATAGATAGCTAGATATTTTACTATCTTTGTTTTCATTGAATATACATGTGTACATGTTAGAAAGTTAAGAACATAAGGTGTATACAAAACAATCTTTTTTTAGATACTTTATGCTAATAATTATGAAACACTTAATATATGTAATCTATTGTATTCAAAATATCTTATATACATTCTTATATTGTTTGGTCAAATTATGTATATTTTTTTAAGAAATATGTTAGCTGATTGATTTTATGTTTTTCTTTTTTATAAGAATGAATATAACAAATATGCATTTTATATTTTTGAATATACTGCATCTTTTAGAAGTGATTATATTCTTAACAATGTTTGTTTATACATTGGGTGGCTGTGTCATGTGGGTTATTGATTAATTACTATATAATAATGCTTTAATTTATTTAGCATTAACACTGAAGAAGGGACATTCCCGAAAGCTTTCTTTGTTACTGAATAAAGTGAGCGTTTCTTTACCTGTCCGTTTTCTTTTTGTTTTTTAGTTTTATTATGTAGCACATTGTGAGTGACAGTGATGAGAAATACATTATTATTCAGAGAAACTGCAGCACTAACAATGCCATACAATACCAGACTAAACAATACCAGTCCAGGATTTCAATCCTTTATTTCCAGGCACAGTTTTCTTATCTGACAGACATCTGCAGACTGGTCAGTGTTTGGAGTCTTTCATGTGTTGTGTTACTCACATATGCCCTATCTTTAGAAATGCAGTAGCATACTCTCAGGATTGCAGTCAGTACATGGTGACAACCATGTGAGTTACTGACTTCATATCCCTCAGAAGACATATGTCACAACAAACCCTGTTACACCAGTAAATGTATGAGTTTATCACAGCAACATATCAATATTGGCCCTGTGTTTGTGCCTCAAGGCACAACTCCGTCAACCTTTGTAAATATGTCATGCAGTAAGAGGGGCATATGTTCAGTACACCATTATTTACTGACATCATTCCTGATAAGCCAGTGAGATATCAGACTGCTAGACATGGTATGTATAGTAGGGCTTATATTTGAGGACAAAACCTGGACATTCTGTTGTAGTTCGTACAGTAGTGAGGTCTGTGTACCTATGGTGATTGTCGACAGTGTGTGTATTGTGAATATGTACCTTGGGATGTATATATATATATATATATATATATATATATATATATATATATATATATATATATATATATATATACATATACATGCACACACAAACACACACACACACACACACACACATATATATATATATATATATATATATATATATATATATATATATATACACACACATACAAACACATATATATATATATATATATATATATATATATATATATATATATATATATATAATATATGTTTATATATATATATATATATATATATATATATACATATAAGATATACATACACATATATATCTATATATATAGAATATATGTACAGCTAGATCTATATATGACCATATATATAACGCAATATGCAGATGTATATAAATACACACATATATATATAAATATATATATATATATATATATATATATATATATATATATATATATATATAAATATATATGTGTATGTACATGTACACATATATCTACATATATATATCTATATATATATATATATATATATATATATATATATATATATATATATCCATATCTTTATGTGTAAACATGACTGTTGTGTATACCTTCCCAGATGTATAACACCATATTTATCTATGTGTATATTTAGATATAACAGCATACGTGATTCAACAGTAATATCACTAATAAGTACTACACAATTGTAGAAGTCATAGCAGTAGTTCAATACTATTCAGTCTGTGTACTGACAGATATATTGGAAAAAACAACAGTGCCTTCACAGTTGTGATGGCTTAGTGGTTAATTTCTGTGACTATAGTGCACAGGGTCCTGGGTTCAAAACCTGCAAGGGCTGTTTATTTTGTTGCTGGGCAGAACAAGGGCTGTTGGATACAGAGTGGTTAAGGCAGTTTTGAGCAGCCTTAAGTGGGTTTGTGCTGGTTTGCATGACGGTAAGCGCTGCTAACGTACAGTTAAACAAAAAGGTGCTTACACCGTTTCAGTTTCGCTTACCAGTGTGCAAATCTTCTTAGCATTCATATTGCAGCAATGCTGAAACCTGCTAAGCATGGCTCAGCCATTGTAACCAGTGCTCACATTCTGGTCTGATAAAATAACAAGGTAATGACATCTCTAATAAGTGTATTTAATTCCACATACATAACATGCATGTATGTGCTATCTTTACAGTAGCAAGGGGGATGAGTCTACTGTCTGGGAAACCCGGGCATATACAGCTTGTACAACACTCTTTTCCATTTGAATGTGTTTCATACATGGGTATTATCCCATGTTATATGCAGTCACACTGGCATGTAGTGTATCATTACATTACTACTGTTGACAGTGCATTCCCAAGTAAGAGTAGATTGCAGATTGTAGTCCTGGAACCAAACACTCCTGCATGCAAAGATGGACTCTGAGTCCTGACTATCGTGTTCTTGGTGTGTGAGCTGTGTGTCAAGTATTTGCTACTGGATAGTGATCTAACATGTGGATATTAACTGTAGACTACTGTGTGTATAGGACATGTCATTGAGGGCTGCTGCCATGTAGTAATGACATACATATTAGTGTCAGACATCTGTCAACACAGTCATCCTACTGCATAACCAGTTGGCGAGCTGATGTCTGTCTGTCCTCGCTACAGATGTGCAGATGTCGGGACTCCATCTTGGCTGCATACAGGCAATCTATGCTTGAGTGACACTGACATATCTGCCCAGCTGTGTTATGAATGTCACAGCTAGGAATCCACACCCTGTATGCACCACATGCCATGGATACCTCACCTACACTACCACAGTCAACAGAACATGTTTGAGTACAGGTCTCCAAGACAGACACTGGCCATGTTATGTAATACATGTTGCATACATGTCAACTGGAGCACCTCACTGGCCCTCTGCAACAGGCAACCAGATGATTGGATGTTACATGTAACTCTCACCCTGAGGATCACCCCTGTGGTATCTGTTGATAGATGGCCTGCTGGCACATGGCAGGTGGCAAGATACCACTGCACACACATCCCTTACACTTCCCATCTCTCCATGGACAATAGCCTGGTACACACCTATGAACACCTGCACCGATGGACCCCAGTGCTGACAAATGTGTACGTGTGCATTACTGAGAATAACAGTGTCTGTGTGTTTCAGGATCTGTAGTTGATAATACCCTGAGGCCCTTCACACCCACCACACCCCCATTGCCAGAGTTAGATGTGGCTGCTGTTGTACCGGACATTACATGTACCTTGTTACACTCATCACCATAAGGGCTACCTGGGGCTTGCAGTATCAACACAACACTGTTATACAAATGGGTTGATGGACATGGGATACCCTCTGAGTTCTGGCAAGTGTGTGTATGTGTGCATGTGTGTATATTTGTAGGATCCAGCTTTCTGAGGCCACATTCTCCAAATACAATACGCCTTGCCACACAGTATTAGGGATAGTGATATTACTGACCATAGGAGAGCCATGACAATGCATCACCCTACTATCTCTGTGGCATGTGCATTAGATGCATATCCCTGTAGTAAAACTCTTGGGATAGACAGGGGGTTGTATTGCAGTCCTGGTCAATGAGTGATGGTGGGTATGTCAGAGTATTATCATGGGTTTCAGTGCGTAAACTATCCACTGTGGGGATTGGGTGCTGGGTATACTGTCTTTACACCATGGTACCCCAGTACATGTCGCATGTTCCATTATATGGGGACCACTGTCACCAGCAACCATACAGGTAACTGATAACATTATCCAGCCCAGTTATGCATGAGCTGTGTGCAACTTATCTGTAACAAAATGGACACACTGACAAGGTAGTTTGCATTGATTAGCCCAGGTCTCTCAGATGTGTGTATGACTTATGTGTTTGTCAATGTGTATATGACAGTATGTCACACTATGTATTGTCCATAAACAACCAGTACATCCCCCATTACCATACTTTACAGAGCCTGGGGATGTTCTTCATGTAACATGTAACCTGGAACACACCTCATCCTAAAAGCTGTGTGGTGTGTGCAATCAAGGCAACTCATATCAGTAGCACTACATACCTAGGTAGGGGTACTACTCCCAGTGTTGCCAAGTAAGAGTGTGTGTGTGTGTGTGTGTGTGTGTGTGTGTGTGTGTGTGTGTGTGTGTGTGTGTGTGTGTGTGTGTATGTAAAGGAATCTACTTCCATTTGCAGAATATACATGTCCCAGGAGGTCATCTGTCTGAGAACGGCCTGGCAAATGCTGACATTTCACAGGTATCATCCTGTGCAAATACATTCCATCACAACTAGTGGTAGATGTGTAAATGCCCTCTTCCCCACTGTATAGGTGTACAGCAATACTGGGGTTGGTATATATAGCTGGGTGTGGCTCTTGTTGACACAGCCACCATCATTGAAGTTACTGTTGAGTGTATCCCCCCACTTAGCTGGCTGTAATACTGTACAGTTCATGTTAACAGGTTAAGTAGTTGTCTATCACACTATCTGCAGTTCTACAGCACCTCACACCCTCCAAAGGGTAGGGCTGTGCCACACACACCAGCACACCTATGTTTACCGAGTTGAGGATTGCACTACATTGGAGAAGGGGACATATACCCTGCCAGTACCGTCAATGACATTAAACTAGCAGACTGCTTATCACCCAATGTGTTGTTGTGCTATTTTGTCTTGGTGGAATTACATAGGCTAAAATGGGTTCCTTGCACAGGTACATACATCCATGTGTACAGTATCTTCTGTGTATTTCATCAACACCAAAGCCTCTGTGTGTGTTATACACAAACATGTGGTGTGTGCCACCCAGTACACTTAACACTGTCCACTGTAGAAAGGCTGCTGACATCAGCCACCATGCACTCACCTTTATACACCCCCAGACCTATTAGCCATGTGGCACATGCAGTAACTGTTATACAGACCTGTGACGTGTTCACCTGCAGCCAGGATATGGCACAGCTAAGGTGTCACCACAGTTCCATGCTCCTTGTAGGATACAACAGCAGACCATCATCCTGCTGACACATGGACACCTACAACACAAACAGAATACATTATGGAGACCACAATCACTCAGTATTAATAACAGCTATAATGCATCATGGCTGGATAGCTACACTTCCTGACATGTAAGCATTAAACTTTCCTGCTGACAACATGTTACACAGCATTACATTGGTACACCATAGTACAGTCACCCTGTGCATTAGAACCATATTACCCTGTCCATGCATCGATGTTATGGATGACAGGGATATGGCACAGGTATCATCATATGCAAAGGGTGTGTTGTTGGTTTGCCAGAGAACTAGGCTGAGCCATACCTTTGACACCATGTGTGTGAGTGAGGGGGTTTAATTATTAATTGGGCTGTTTTGATGTGGTGTGTGCAGGTATGGTGTTGCCCTAGCTGTGTTGATAATGTGTGTGTGTATGCATGCACACAGTTCTGCCATGTGGCTGCCCTATACAGAGGTCTGTTGGACAGCTGCAGACTCTACCTGGCAGGGTGTGCAGTTCACCATCTCCGGACACAGACACGAGAACTATGCCTGCCAGGGGTTCCAAGGACACCACCAGGTACAAGCCATGATATGGTACTCTCCCCTGATGATGACATATGTCTGCTGGATCCAGGGCCATGTGCATGTGGCCTGCTGTGGTGTAGTGTGGACAGCATGCCCTCCTGCAGTCCTGGGGATAGTACTGCCACTACAGGAGTGGCTCTGAGTTCTGCCACATCCACGTCAACTTCCAGCTGTTGATGTTGCTGGCCTATGTCCACATGGCTGTCGGATTACTCCCACCATATGCTCGAGCACAGACATTCCACGGTCAAGGATTCCCACCATCTCACATAACCATTTATCCATGATCTCTTTAAAATAATGGTGGGCACCTGCAAGATCACAGATGTTGTCAATAACAGCTGAATGAGTAGCCCTCTGCAGCCTCAGGCCCTGCTTGGTGTACCATTCCATAAGTGCCTGCACCTCTAGGATGGCCTGAAGCATGCATCTGGTGGAACCAGATGTGGCACTTCTGCCAGGGGCATGATGACCAGCAGCCCTCCTATGAGCACCCCTGTACATCTGCCTATGTGGTACCCCACCGGACATCTGGCTATGGCTGCTGTGTCCAGACATATGTGCCATAGATACAAAACTGTCCTGTCCCATGCCACCAACCGCCATTTGTCCCTCAGCTATGGCCACTGGTGATGGGGTATGTATAGGCAATGTGACTGTGTGCAGGGATGGGGTAGATAACAATGGGATGTCAAATAATGGCACAGCTTCCACCCCTGACAACCCCGCAAGTGCCTCAACACACCTATCATCATCAGTGTCTTTATGGACACCAACATCAGATTGCCTGTAGGAGGGACCCTGACCCACCTCTCCACCTGTGAGGGGAAAACAAGAAATGCACTTTAAGACCTGTACATCATTGCGTAACAGTACACACACACACACACACACACACACACACACACACACACACACACACACACACACACACGCACACACACGTTGACATTCCACCATAGTACATACCTGTCCCTGAGTTTACAGAATGTCCCTAGTTTTTCTCTTATTTTCCCCATCCTGCATCAGTCTTGAATAATTACAGTCAATAATACCAATCATTAACGTATAATTCTTCTAGTTGCTCAGAAACGTGATCACAAAACATGACCTGTTACTCCATTAACTCTTTAACTATTGGAATCCTGATGTCATCAAGTGTTCACCCTGGTTTTGTCCAGAAATCTTGAGCATGGCCCCCATATGTTATGGGCTACTACAGTCAGTCAATAATGTCATGCACTGGAGTTTCATACTTAACTATTGTTCAGTAGATGCAAGATCTGTTGCTCTATTAACTTTTTATGTGGACTACAGTAATATTTGGAAACACTCTCTGGTGTTGTCTATTAAGTCTCCAGTGCATCTTTAGTGCTGCATACTTGGGTATTCTTTCACCGGTCTGCTGATTGCAATTAAAAAGTATCCCTGGTGTCTAGTTTTCCCTCCCAATGCATATTTCATGCTGCAGACTTTATTATTCTATCAGCTTTCCTGTGATTACATTTCAGAAAAGTATTCCTGTTGTCTAATGTGTCTGTCCATTTCCATCTACTGCACGATTTCTAAGGGAAGTTAAGAGGTATGAACAACCCCACACATGGACACACACACACACACACACACACACACACACACACACACACACACACAGACACACACATTCTACATACATCAACCCCCCCTCCACTCCACCAGATAGCACTTAACAGACAAATTAACCCCCACCTACACACACACTTACAGGTGAGGTTGAACAAAGTTATTACACACAGACCTCTCATTACCCATCTGTCAACATGCATGACATATGGCACTCAACAGCATACAGTGCAGTGCAGTGCAATCCCTGTTACCAATATTATACATCTCTGTGATGCATGGATTGTGTTAGTAGGTGATGACATTACACGAACCTGATATGTGACATATGACCGGTGCAATCAAGTGCAGTATCAAACAAATGTGTTAGTTGTGCTGATGCTGATTGAGATGCATACGATTTGTGGGTGAATATGGGTGCACACCCTTATCATGATGGTTTGTGGCACCAACTGTTATGTGTACTACAGCAGTCACTATTCCTGGAAGGGGTATACTAGCATGGGACATCTGCTTTTGCCAGTATTTGGTCACTCTGCCCTACAAATATCCCCCAACTCTGCATGATTGCAAGGTCAACTCATGTGCACAACACTTGGAGGTCACACAGTTCCATCACTATTGCTGTGGAGTCAGGGTTATGTCTGCCACAATTCATGACCTTGACTGTGTGCAGATACAGCCATTCTTAGCGAGCTTTGGATCTCTGCTTCAGTGCACTGTTGGGTTTCAGGATGACACCCCCTCCCCATCCTCAAACTTTTTCCAGATGCTTGACAACTGTGGCCTATACATGTGTGTCATTTTGCAGTGTCCCAAACTCTGAACACCATGTGTACCAGACTAGTCCCTGCTAATGAATGGCAAACATACAGGTGTACCCTGGCACCAGCAAGGTACAGATGGAGATGGTGGGCCTGAGGTGGGGTGAGATGTTGGTTGTGCAGCACATGTATCTTAATTGATACTGTCTGTAGGTTTCCAACTTGGTCTTGGTACACCAGTACACATTGCAATGCATGCCTTTGGGGGACTTTTAATGTTATGCATATGCTACCTGTAGAGAGCCCTGGCTGATGTTTCCTGTGGAACAACTGTCCTATCTGATTACCCTAACCCATGGACCACAGTTATGCAGAATCCAGGCAATTGCCAACACAGGTACTGCATAGCTAGTACTTGCTAGACATTCCTTTAACTCCCTCAGTGTTGTGGCATGTTACTAGGCAGCCTGCATGACCAGATTGCAACATGTGTCGTCATCTGTCTTGGATGGCCATCTGCTTATTTTCTACATTAATCCTGTCCCATACATCCTCACCACATACATGACTGTCTGCACTGTTTGCCATGGTATATACAATGGTGAGGTAAGGCTACATGTCCAACTCCTGGGTGCTACCTGTTGGGTATGGGATCCATTCCATGGCTTGTAAGATGTGTGCAAGCCACAGCTGCCTCAGTTGCTGGTAAGTGGGCACATTTGATGGCCAAACATCTTGGACAGCAGATAATTTCTTGATGTGACATTGAGGACCTGTACTTGCTGGAAGGTCTATACTCATGAAGAGTGCATGCTGTCAGTACCTCAAAAGCTGCTTCCACGATATGTTATTTGGAGTGTATGCACACATATGCTTCCAGTGTTTGTGAAGGTATGTATTCCCCATATTTGCTGTCCTAACATAGGATTTCACATTACACATTCATTGCTCATGTTAGGACCACATTACAGGTTGTAAGGGTTGTGGAATGCAGCATTGTGATATGCCATTGTGTAGATCTGTAACAGTTGCCATTGTAATACTTGTATATACACTGTTGTAGCACTGTATAAGGGTGATGTTTCAGACATCTCCCTACTGTTGGCCATTTGTCCCACCATTATGTTCATCTCTGTGCACACATCTTGCAATGACAGGTTGTTAGTTATATTGCAGGACTCTCACATACCCTTCAGATACGCCACCATGGTGACCACTGTGATGCAGTGCAGTTAACAGCAACAATAAGTGGACATGTACAGCATGCATTATGGGTAGGTTTGTTAAATGTGTGCATGGAATATACCATGGCCATAATATGGCTGGTGTATTGGCAAACCTGAACAAACACCATACTCACCAGCTACAGATTGCTGCCCCAGAGGTATACCAGAGGGCCCTACATAGTTGTGTGAAAGATGTGATGTCAGTAGCCACACCTGTGGCATTGGTACAGGGTGGGAGCAGCATTACAGTACATCAACAGTACAAACCCACAATACTACAGATTATACACAATTATTTATTACTACAATGGAGCAACAGACTATATATATTTCATCTCACATATGCATGATTAAACTATACAGATGCAGATGGATATGCAACAGTGGTCTACTGATGCACCCCGTGGCCTTACCTGCACGCTCCTCATCCATTGTGTGGGTAGCACCCACCTCCACAATGCTCTCCGCCGGATCTTGTGTTTGCAGGTGGGCAGGTGCCCCAAGGCTGGCAAGAAGCTCCTCAGCATATGTCGTGGGGGCTGGATGGCATGACCCCCCCATGGCAAGCTGGTCCCTCATAACCACAGCAGCATGCCGATGGGCATGGCGGAGTAGATCAGTGCACCCATGTTGGACCTGCTCATAACTATGGTTATGCAGGCCAACATAATTTACCCTGTGGATAAGATCTTCCACAGGGTGGTCCTGTCCTGTAGATCATGGGCTGAACGTCCAAACAGCGTGCGGTAGTGCTTCACCAGGTATGTAATGATGATGTCATTCTCCTGGGGTTTGTAGATTGGTAGCCTCTCCCGAGACATGCTGCCTGAAAGACATAATAAGGAAAACAGGGCTGAAGTTCTCATACTGCAAGGATATAATAGTTGTTAATACACATCTCTGTCTCCCCCCACCATATCTGCAACAACAGTCTGATCACACAACTCAACAGGTATGTTTACAGCAGACCTACTTTTTGGACATATATTGTATTGTACAACAATTTGTGCAATGTGTTTGTAGCCATGTTCCATGTTGAAACACTATCACTGGTGGCCTGTTACGAACAATGTCACCTGCATGCTATTGTAAGGGCCACTATGGTTCCATATATGCATGTGTTCTGGTTGCTATGTGACTGCTGCAAACCTGTTATTTTGTGTTAATGGGGATATATATGCATGCTGTTAGACATAATCCTGGAATGTGTGCACTATTACTACCCACATATGTTCTATAACTGTGACACAATAGCATGTTTGAGAAGACAGTTGCCAGCAGAACCACCTCTCCCACCTCATCTGGCCATGCTACCAGGCCACTTCACATCTGGGACCAACCCTGGGACCTCATCATCTACTGGTCCTGCACTACCTTCAGGTGGAACCAGCTCAGGGGATGGTGTTTGCCCCCCAGAAGCACACACAGACAGGATCCTGCCACCCAAAGTCAGGTCCAGGGTCTGGTGCATAGGGAGCTCCACAGAGACTTGGGGGATGTGCTACAGCACCTTGATGCCCTCAGTACACACTCACAGGGTCTGCATGCTCCTCCTGCTCAGCCCCCAGCCCAGGCACCTTCAGGGCCGTGAAGATGCAGTTCTGACTGCCCATGGGTGGGGACCTTGGTCCCATTGCTTCCATATGGGGGCTCATGGGCTTCCACATTCCAAACAACACTCCCCATCTAAGGTGTTTCCCTACCACATGTATCATATACCGACTTGTCTGTCTTCCAACCCAAACTACCTCCCCAAATATACCTACTATCCTTCCCCAAAATACCAATCACACATTCACAAACAAGGGCAATGTGTTCCCAGCATGGATTTCACACAGGACATAACTATACATTTTGCACCCACTTACTACTGTATAAATATATATAAATCTGTGTGTGTATAAATATGTGTGATGTTCTCTCACACATATCATGCAGCACTGTCATTCAACAGTAGGGAACATGTATATATATATATATATATATATATATATATATATATATATATATTTTTTTTTTTTTTTTTTATTTTAAATTTGTTAACTGGGAAAGTCCAACTGGATACATATCCATTTTCAGTGGAGGCCCAGGCAGGGAGAACAGCTCCAGAAATACAAGAATAATTTAACAAATACAGTTAAAAATATAATACCAACAGTTCAGATAACAAATGATACAAAGAAAGATTGCAGGAGATAATAAGCTGAGAGAAAATTAGGGAGTATGTTTGAGTAGTGAGGTGTAGGGAGCAATATAGTAAATGAGTAGAAATGCCAGAAGAAATGAGGAAGAGAAAAATATAAAGCAATGGGCATAATAGAGAGGTAGCCTGAGGAGGGAGATTAACCTAGGCTAGAGCAGGAACATACAAAAATATAAAGCAATGAGCATAATAGAGATGTAGCCTGAGGAGGGAGATTAACCTGGGCTAGAGCAGGAACACAGAAAAATATAAAACAATGAGCATAATAGAGATGTAGCCTGAGGAGAGAGATTAACCTGGGCTAGAGCAGGAACATATCCAGTGGCTGGTGAAATAATTTTTTGCTGCAATCTTAAATTTTGATAGAGAGCGTTTGAGGGTTAAGTCATGAGGAAGTGAGTTCCAAATTTTTGCTATGTAATTGGAGAATACTGAGTCACTGGTGTGATTGCAGGATTTAGAGGTTTTTACCATGAATTTATCAGTAGATCTCAGTGGTCTGGTACTGATATAACTCTGTCTGGTTGGTTATGCATTCTATGGGCCATTGTAAGCTGATTGTAGAGTAGTAGGTTGGGGAACTTGAGCCATTTTAGTAGTCTTAGATTTTGACAGTGATGTGTGCGATAGGTAGCCCCTGTAGCGAATCTAGTGATATGGTTGTAGAATACAGTTAATTTATTTAGTTAAGTTTTAGAGAGGTTAGTGAGGCTGGGGGAGCCATACAGTAGAGTGGAAAGTAGGTGGGTGCCTGCTGTGTTGGTTCTGGCCAAAGGGGTTAAGAAGGCTTTGTTTCTGTATAGTGAGCCCAGTTTTTTATTGTTTTTTCTAATTATTTGGTTAACATGAAGGTCAAATTTCAGACTATTGTCAATTAGTACCCCAAGTAGTTTGATGTGGCAATCAGGGAATGTTATGGTACAGTTGTTAGATGTGATTCTGAAGGTGACCTGAGGGGAGCGATCGGTTGGGGAGAACAGAAATAACCTGGTTTTGTTAGCATTTAGTAGTAGATGTCTGCTAGAGAACCAGCTTTTGACTAAGTTAAATGTTTTCTGGGTTTGGAACTGGAGTTCTTGGAGGAAATTGGCTGAGCAGAGCAAAGTAGAGTCGTCTGCGTATTGTATACAGGTAGCTTTAGGGGTGGCTGACTGTACATCATTAACAAAGATTGAGAATAGTAGAGGACCTAATATGGAGCCTTGTGGAACTTCTAATGAAACAGGTAGAAGGGTGCAGAGTCTACCTTGCCGATCACTGCCTGATTTCTACCTTGAAGGGAATGTTGAAACCAGTTGATAGTATGGTTATGTAAGGAAAGTTTATGAAGAGAGAGTGTTAGCTTGTTATGATTGACCATATCAAAAGATTTAGAAAGGTCTAAAAAGAGAGCCAATGAGATTTTACCTTTGTTCTTATTCTGGTTGATAGTGTCTGTGAATGATAGCAATACTGTTGTAGTGTTATGATAGGGTCTAAAGCCATGTTGTGAGTTTGTGAGCAGTTTGTTCTGCGTTAGGTAGTGTATAAGCTGGCTATGAATACACTTTTCAGTGATTTTGGCTAATGGTGAGAGGATGGCTATAGGCCTATAGTTGGATAACTCTAAAGAGTTTATATATATATATATATATATATATATATATATATATATATATATATTTATATATATATATATATATATATATATATATATATATATATATATATATATATATATATACATGGGATCCGTACAGATCACCGAACGGCAACATAACCAAAACAGATTCAGCCAGGCATACTTGCACGAACGTGCTTTTCATTGAAAGGCACTTTCCCATAAGTATGCCTGTTGCAGAGAACGCACTGCAGTGGGGATAAGGGAAAATTCCCTTTTCCCCACTGTAGTGTGACCTCGGAGTGAGAATATTTAAGTAGGGGGGTGTGGGGGGCACAAAAACGTAAAAGTAATGTTTTATTTTTTTTTAAACACACTTTAACGAAAGTGCTTTTTTGGTGAAAGTGCTTTCATTAAAGTCTGTTCGGTGATTGTGGATTTGGACTATTGAACTTTCGTTCAATAGTCCTAGATCCATATAGATATATATATATATATATATATATATATATAGATATATATATATATATATATATATATATTATATATGTATGAATATACACACACACACACACACACACACACACACACACACAGATATATATATATATATATATATATATATATGGGGTGCGTTCAAACATCAGGTCCACACTCTCTAACTCTCCTTCCTTCACAGCTGCACTGTTCTGCCTTGCTACAACACAGACAGGTGTCACATGTGGACACAGCCTAACATAAGGGGGTTTTATATAGGGACAGATTGCAGATAAGCCTATTACACACCTATGGCATTTGTGCATGCTACATTACACGTTAACGTGACTGTCCTGCATGTTGTGGCCTCTGAAACTCATGTGTCTATCATAACGGCTTTACTTCCACCACCAGGTATTTGCCACACTAATATACATGTCTTACAGTACAGAACACACACTATGATGGCTTACATCTTGTCATTCAGTGCTGATCTGCACAGTTGACAGATATGGCCCACTGCCCATAGGGACAGACACCATTGTCCATAGCAGTTGTTCAGCAGGACATCATTACAACAACTTCTGATGGCACATATAAATCATTCCACATCATCTATCCCATTATTATAGACCAAGTACTACATTCAATTACATGCATATATGTTTCACATACTTGTAGGATTGTCATCGCTCCTGAATACAGTTTGATGTGTCCCCTTAGTTCTGTTGGGATGTTTGTAGGTTCAGTTGGTGAAAAACTTTTTTTTTACTGGTTGGTTGTTTTTTTCTTTCTCTCTCTCACTCTCTGTCCCTCTCCACTACAGGGATTGAGCTGCTTTGAAGAGATTGCAGCACAGATTTTGTAGGTGATGTACATGATCAGCTGATGGCCTCTGCACCAATCAGTGTCCACCACTTGCTATCTGCATGCAGCCATCAGCCAGTGATAAGTGATGCTTTAAGTTAAGCATTGTTATGTAACAGATACATCCCCCTAGGGGTTGAGTACAGAGTGTAATTGGAGGCTGCTGAACTACATCTGCATTACTTACTATTGAATGATTCTTATCTTCTGGACCAGTGTTTCTTTACTGTTTTACTACTTGAAGGCCTTGGCCTGGACAGCAACATATGTTATGCTTTCAGATTACTGTATAAAATGTTTTGCTTGAGAGTTGCATTACTCAGTTAGTATGTATTTCAAACACCTAACAGCTATATGAAATGGCATATACAACTGAAATAGTACACAAATAAACATTTCTTATGTATGCAAACCTGGGTGTGGTGTCATAGCCTTTGACTTCTCTGTGGGTATATATTTCATGCAATAATTGTCTTTTGTATGAGAGAATCAAACAGTGTCCATTTTAAAAGGTGGCAACTGTAGGAATACTGGCTGTTCAATATGCTGTGCACCCTCTAAATATGTATCTTCCTATACATATTTATACATAGTAATATATGTATATGTGTGTGTATGTATATATGCATATATATGTGTGTGTGTATATATATATATATATATATATATATATATATATATATATAAATGTATCTGCATATATGTGTGTATATGTATCATTGGAATGTTCACTGCTTCCAAATTGCACATTCCCTATGGTAGACAGACTGTTCTGCATGATATCTTATCGATACCATCCTGACATCGTACAGGTGAGATGGATTACTATTAACTTTTTGTGGCTATGTTGTGTAGGGTCCTGGGTATGAGACTTGCAAGTGTTGGTATTGTGCTGCAAGCCAGATCTGTTTGGCTGTGGAGGAGGGGATGATATCAATAATTACAAGAGGTACTTAAATCGGGCCCCCTCACCCCCATTAATGGTGGCTTTGGTCATATATATATATGTTGTGTTCTTTTATATATATATATATATATATATATATATATATAGGTATAGATATATATGCATAGATATATATGTATATAGATATATATGTATATATATATATATATATATATATATATATATATATATATATATTTATATATATATGTATATAGATGTATATTAAATCTAAGGCACTAGACATACTTCTCAAGTAAGGTAGCCACAGCAAACAGTTCCAAGAAAGGCTGTATAAGCGCTTTCTTTCCTTTATTAGCTATCAACAAAACGGGATATGCATATTTCGGCCTTGTTATGACCCGATCAGCACAGCACAAGCACGGGCTCGCCATTTCCTGAGGCGGTTCTACCTGAAGGTGGTGCAGGACCAGCAGATGAGGAGGTCCCAGGGTGGGCCCCAGGCATGCTGGTGCCCTATGCCATGGGCAGATGAGGTGGGAGAGGTGGGTCTGCTGGGACCGGCCTTCCCAAATGTGCTATGGTGTTGCAATTTTAAAACATATGTAGATTAGTAATAGTCAATAGAGTAGGTATAACAGCATGCATAGATATTCCCATTAACCCAAAACACCAGATATGGAACAGTTGCATAGCAAACAGAACACATGCATATATGCAACCACAGTGGCCATTACAACAGCATGCAGGTTACATTGATGGCAGCATGCCACCAATGTGGGAGTATTTCAACATGGCTCATGCATAGAAACACATTTCAATATTTATCAAACAATAGGAGATATGTCCCAGCAGTAGATTTAATTGTACACATACCCATTTAATTGTGTATTTAGATTATTGTTGCAGATATGGTGGGGGGGGGAGATATGTCTCCCTGTAGTTCTCACTACTTTCTTAGTCACTGCTGTAATTTGTACCTTACAGATATTATTACACTACCATATGGCCTTAGTTTGGACAGTGGTATGTTTGTAGACAACTATATACATGAACTGTGTTTTACCTGCAGTATACACCTCTTACCTAGTATACCTGTGGAGGTATTATTTGCTAACACTATCTGACTATTTATATGCATATTCCCAGATTCCAGGTTGATGTTATGCACATACCTCTCAATCTCTTATTTTACACACTCTGGTCAAGGCTTGACAACATGCAGGTGGAACTGTAACATATTCTGACAATTGCCCTCATAAACTTTTGGTGAGTTGCTACAATGACAGGTTTGTTTTCATATACATTTTCTGAATATTTACACGTCTGACAGTCAGTTATATGCCATTAAAAGCTGCCTAAATTTCAGAGATCATCACACTGATTTGCCAGGGGGACAGGGTAACAGGCAGCAGATATGGGCCAATTTTCTGGACATTCTGAACAAATCTGTACAGTTGAGGGGTATGATTATGCATACAGCTTACTACCACTCCCAGGATTTAAACCATGGCTATATCTGCTAAAAATAAAACAGCATACATTACAGTTGAGTGTGCTATTTAGATATTGCTGTGTATCTCTTCACTGATTTCTGTCTATAAGTCTCCCATGGTTTTACAGTCTGACCTTGTAATTACAATAGTTTTATACAGGGATTCCTAGACAGTTTTATTTTGTAGCACAGTGTGGGTGACAGTAGTGAGTAATACACTATTATTATGCAGAGAAACTGAAACACTAGCAATGCCATACAATACCAGACTAAACAGTACCAGTCCAGGATTTCAATCTTTTATTTCCAGGCACAGTTTTCTTATCTGATAGACATGTTGAGGGAATGTTTATTAACACTACCTGAATATTGCCACACATATTGCCATATTCCACGTTATTATTATGCACATACATCTCACTGTTACTGCACACACTCTGGTCATAGCTTCACAACATGAGGATAGAGATGGAACATAATTTGCATATTACTCTCATAGCATTTTGGTGAGTTGCTAGAGTGACAGGTTTGTTCTTATAGATATATTTCTGACAGTTATGATGTCTGAATATCAGTTGTATGTCATTATTTGCTGCCTACACTTCTGGGATCATCCCAATGATTTGCCAAGGGGACAGGGTGACAGGCAGAAAAATTAAGCCAATTATCTGAACTTTCTGACAAAATCTGTACAGTTGAGGGGCATGATTACGCATACAGCTTACTACCACTTCCAGGATTCGAACCATGGCTGTGTGTGCTAAAAATATAAGAGTTTATTTACATCACAGTTGAGTGTGCTATTTGGATTTTGTTGTGTACCTTTTCACTGTTTTCTAAGTCCCCCGCAGTTGTACAATATGACCTTGTGATTACAACAGTTGTATATAGACATTCCTACACATTTTATTTATGTAGCACAGTGTGGGTAACAGTGCGTAATACAACAGTACTATTAAGAGAATGCAACACAATATTACCATATGAAACCAGAGTAAACACAAGCAGTCCAGGAGTTTGACCTTTATTAACAGGCTGTTACCCTTTTATTTACATACAACCTATATGAGACTTTCTGCCATATTGTCTGGTTTATTCAGTACATCCCATACACAATACAGGTTTTATACTAGCAATTAACTTTCTACTACTTTTAGATTTATTTCTTATGACAGTACATGGAAGATTATTACTAACCTGCCTCGCGATGGAGCCTTTGCAGCCTACATGCATGGGCTTCCTGATTCACAGCCCACTCTGCTGCAACTGTCAGAGACATAAGAAGAATATTTAGCCATACCTATCCATAATATACATGAGCTAGGCAGTTATTAAACAGTTAGTAGAATGAGTACTTACACACTGCTGGGACATCACCCTGCCTAGCTTCTTGGATCCACTGATCCAAGAGCTCCCTCTTCCTTTGCTTCAGGTCAGCATAGTGATGCCTGACCTGCTTACCAGTTTGAGGGATACCAGTGGCACTAGTGAGGTCATGGGCGAGACAGTCCCAGGCTTCCACTTTATATTGGGAATCCTGGTACTGGTCCTGCAGCAGTCTCTCTTCATGGTCTTTTATCAGGAGTCCTGCCATGACCTTAGACTCCTGGATGTCCCAGCACTGCGCTCAGAAGCAGGATCCTTCTCCAACACTGGCCATTGTACCTACAGGAGGAAGCTACAACCAGTTATTAGATGTATTCCCACCTGTGGGGTTTAAATAGGGCCATTTTCCTGCACTTTGCCATGATTGGACAGTTTTGAAAATGCTAAGCTATGGGCAAACCTGCTTACCTAAGGCTGGCATTGCTTAAAGGGGCATACCAATGGGCAAATCTATTTAGCTGGGCTATGCATTGCTTACACCTGGTAAGCAGAGGTGTGCAGTGCTTAACATTGATTATTTTTAAATGTACACACTATTTACTGTTTGGCATTGATTTATCATTCATTACATGTTATATATTTGTTTAGTATCCCTGATTCATGTGTACATAACCTGTATGGGGTACTTCTGTTTATCGGGAGATTTCTCCACTTTATTACACTGACACCTCACATCTGGACTTAATGCAGTACTCCAGTTTACAAATATATATTTAGTAGGTTATACAACAAACAAATTGTTTATAAATTCCTTTCACATGTAAATTGTGATTTTGCTATAGTGAGGATCTGTTTGGGCATACCTCAATCTTGTGTACAGCTGTGATGGCTTAGTGGTTAACTGCTATGACTATAGGGTACAGGGTCCTGGGTTCAAGACCTGCAATGGCTGTTTATTTTGTTGCTGGGCAGAACAAGGGCTGTTGGATACAGAGTGATTAAGGCATTTTTAAGCAGTTGTAAGCGGGTTTGTGCAGGTTTGCATGACAGTAAGCAATGTTAACTTCTGGTTAAATATTTTTACACTCAGCCTCTAAATTGCTTATCCTGTGTAGGCATTGCTTACCCCCATGCAAACAGGATTAAACCTGCTTACTACTGCTTAAAAGTGCTTACTCCCACTTACCCCTGCACTAATGTAGAAAGAAAAGAAGTATGGGTCTTGGATAAGTGGTAGATTTGGACACTTTATACACTTTTTACACTACTTGCTGTATGGCATTGATTTATTATTCGTTACTTATTATAAATTTGTTTAGTATCCATAATTCATGTGTACGTATACTGTATGGGGCACTTGTGTTTATCTGTGGATTTTTCCACATTATTGCAATGACACTTCACATCTGCACTTAATGCAGTACTCCAGTTCACAAATATATGTTATTTAGTAGGTTATACAGCAAAAAAATGTTTGTGAATTGCTTTCACATAAAAATGGAATTTACTACAGTGAGGAGTAAACCGGGAATGACTGCTCACAAAGCAAACGCTCTTACCACTACACTATTGCAGTACTGTTTCTACTGAATGTGTCTTGCTATTTACCTTCTTGTGCCATTTAAGCTAGGGTATACGTAGCTAAGCAATGGGCAAACCTGCACAGCTACAGTTAAATTTAATCGGTTTGATAAAAAAATATTTCTAGTGTTCTTTTCTTTAAGAAGGGACAGGTTTCACTTATTTCTATGAATTTCTGTGTGCATCTGCACATTTGACAGAAATCCTAGCATGTTTGTTGTGATTGTTGTCATAGCTCTCTACCAATCAGGGACAGATCTCAACAGAATCAGGGACAACTCCAAAATAAATCGGGGATGATCAGGGACACTTTTCAAATATTAGTTCTATTAACTTGAGACATTTTACCAGAATTAGAGAATCAAAATGAGAATTAATATACAATTCCTGATGTGAAATAACTACTCAGATCTTCATTATTGTCATATTTATTTATTCAGTATAATTCACTACCATTTGTTCAACAGGTACCAGTGTTAACAGGGATTCAGAGGGACAAAGCTGAACTTTGAGTCAACATCAGGGATGTTCCTGAAAATCAGGGACAGTTGAGAGGTCTGAGTTGTACTATGAGTGTTCTCGCTCATTTTGATTGCTGAACAGCAATTCTTAAGTGCAGGGACATGTATATTGTGAGAGCTCTGCTCTCAGACACACCCCCTGCACTCATCCACACTCCATGTCAATTTAGGAGCAGAGGCAGTGCGCCTTCATAACTATGCATGGTGTGCTGCCATTCTGCTCTTAAATGGTCATTTCCATGCAGGAATAAGCTATTCCTGCATGGAAGTTTAATCAATCTTTTAATTGATGGCAGGTGTGTACCCAAGAAGACTGAATGCTGTAATTAAATCAAATGGTGCTTCAACAAAGTATTAGTTTAAGGGTGTGCACACAAAACAAAGTATTAATTTAAGAGTGTGCACACATATACAACCAGCGTATTGTACATTTTTTATTTTTTATATTTTTCCCCTAACAGATTTGTTTGTTTTTCAATTGAATTATACAGGTTATAAGTCACATTAAAGGTGGGAAAAGTTTTGAAATGATTTATTGTGGTCTCATTTTTTTATATCACAAAAAACTGACATTTTAACAGGGGTGTGTAAACATTTTATATCCACTGTATTACCTGAAAAAGGAAAGGAAAGGTTATTAAAATCAAAGTGACTTTCTGTGTGAATCTTTATTTTGTTTTTTCTTTTCCTGCCTTGCTTCAGAATGCAGTCTCTCTATCTTTATCCAAAGTTTTAGGATTTAAGATAAGTGGAATGTAGTCTGTCACTTGCAAAAAGATATGTAGAATATATTCTTTCTTTTTAATCTGTCTAGGCATAGTTCAGTCTTTATCTGGGAGTCAAAATGCTGAAAACATTGCAGGCAGAATACTGTCTTCTGTTTTAAATTATGACATGTTTCATTCACTTTGCCTGGGAAACTCAGAACAACAAAGATCATGTGAACAAAGTCACATGTTACTGCTTAGAGACTTTTTAACCAGTTCATGGCTAAACTATATACTGCAAAAAGTTAGACTTTAAAGCTTTTTTTGCAATAATAGCTGCAATGGCAAGAAATGTCTTGTCTGTAGACAACAGCTTCTGAGCAATCTACTTTGGCTCATCAGTTTCTGTCTGCACAACATTTACAGATTAACTTGAATTTTTTCTCACAGTTCCTGTTGTTTGGCAGAGATTATTTTATCATTTGCTGGACTAGACTAAATTGCATGCCATTAATGATCTCTAGGACTGAAAAAGTTCCATTTATAAGCTTCTAATCTCAAAGGGAAACTCCCTTTGAGAACTTAGATAGGCTCACAGTCCATGCATCTAAAAGTGAAATACTGTAGTTAGTATCTGTTCTGTGGTTCCATTTTTTCATGATGCATTCTTTCAAAAACTGATGTCCTGCTACTCTTCTAGCTGCCCCCCCCCCATCTTTATTTGCTAAAGATGCTTTAGGGTCTATATGTTTTGCTTAGCTTGAAGAGTTGGAATCCCATTTTCTTCTGTTTTGCCACCACCTTCTCTCCCCTTATTTGATTTTTTGAGGTAGGAAAATGAGATAACATTTGAGGTTCTTTTAGGAAAAACTGGTTGAACACCAGTGTAATGTCCATCATTAGTAAATCCACTAAAACATGAATGTAGTTTAAGGCATAACATTTATTGGCAGACTTTATCAACAGCACATCTAAGCTAGGTTAAACAAGCTAACATGGCAGAACTACTACTATAGACTTCTATTTATATAAGATAAAGAGCAGACAGGTTCTACAATATTCCTTCCAATCATAATTCATATCCTTGACTGATAGTACAAATGTGCAACTATTATTCAGAGACCAGTTACATTTCAGCATATTCTCACGTATTCTGCTCATTCTCATGACTTTATCCATGCAGTCACACAAACAAAGCTGCACCCATTATGGAATATGTAACAGAAAAAGTTCAAACTATAATATTTCCTTGCTTCATAACAAAGAAATACTTTGAGCCTTATCTGGCTTTAAGCATATAGTTACTGTAAACATGTTTTTGGTCTGAAATACAGAAATCCATTTTGTCAGTTATAATGTCTGAAATAATTCTACTGCAGAAAATCTACTCAGACACTATTTTTCTGATATTTTAATAATACAATCATAACTAGATTGATGTGAGAATTGTGCAGACACAAGTCAATTTTAAAAACATACACCCCATTTCCAAACACAGGTTATCACAATAATAATAATAATAATAATAATAATAATAATAATAATAATAATAATAATATAGAGACATATATCTAATAATGAAATGCATATTATCATTTTAATTAGTATGAGAAAAAAAAGAAAAAAACAGTAGGCAGTGCAGGAGAAGTAGAAGGCAATGTGTCTCATCTTACATTATAAAGTTAAACAAGAAGGTTACATGAAAAATATGAAAGATAAGCCTGAAAAGCAGGTTAGATACTAGCAAAATGGGATTATAAAACTAATATGTAATAAAAAAAAAATTGGGATAAAAACTTCATGAACCAACAACAATAGAAGGGAAAGCATTTACATGAAGAAGGAAGGACAATATTAACTTGGATAATTACTAGGAAAGCATTAAATAAAATGTGTAAGATTTTGATAAAAAAGGACTCTCTCTAGCAGATGATGCTATACCATATGCATATTATATGGCTTCTTATTTTATAAGTAATGGATTTTGGATAAGGACTTTGAGGACGTGGCTTGAAGCCTTTTTTTTCAGAAAATGGGGGAAAGTGAAATTAATTGAAGTCATTAGCCTTGCTGAATACAGACTACAAAATTTTAAGCAAAAATGTGCAGGTAAGTTTATCTAGGATTTTGTAAAAGATGTAGAGCCTGAAGTGTATGAGGTGATTAAATGTAATGACAAACACTTTGTTACTAGTAATAAGGGAAATTATGAAGGACACCAAAGAAGGGGAAAGACTGGTTGGTAAGTCATGACATTACAGATGTCTGATTTTTAATAGATGAAAGAGTAAAATAAATGGTGATAGAAAACACCTGAGAAGTATTTATTATGCAAATTGTCATCTTAAGACTGTAGGTATATAGTATGGACCAAATGAGCAAATTACTGAGCAATACAGATAGATGTCAAGAGAAAATGGGAAAGGTACTAGATAACATATAGAATCTCTTTTCAGAAAAGAATATTTAGTTAAAAGTGTCTTCTTTATTTTGGTTAGCTATTTTGTTAGATCTTGTCCAGTGCTTGAGACAGGATGTTGTAGTTATTTTTTTCAAATATGTGGAGATAATAAATTAATCCAATAAAAAGAGACACACTGTATAAGAAGAAAAATGAGGGATGTCTGGCAATGAAAACAGTTTTTGCTTCCTTGCATATGTTTTATATGATGAAGATACTAGCCACACAAGAAAAACTTACTAAGCACATTTTCACAAGAAATTATATAAGAGTCTTGAAGGGTTTAAAAAAGGGAAAATAAAATAAAATAATAGAGACAAAGATTAGCTGTATGAGTACTGAAAATGTTTCATTATTGAGGGAGACATGGAGGAAAACACAGAAAAAACACAATGGTAAGACAAAGTAGTTAAAACATATTATATAGCACTTGCTTGGGAAATGTATAGGGAAGTCGTAAGCTGAAAAAATGAAACAATGTATTAAGCTGGTTGATTGGATTTGGGTTGGATGTTGATTCATGACAGGTTCCTGGTAAAGGTAGAAATTAAAAAAATATATATTAAGCTATGTAGGAAAGAACCCACAGTATACAATGGTATAAAGGAGACATGCTGGAGCATATGCTTTAAAGAGATTTATTACTTAATGTCTGGGATTTACTTGTAAAGAGATTTAGCTCCCAGAACTGCATATTTACATACTGAAAATATTACATATGATATTCAAAATATGAGAATATAGATGATATTGTTATGAAACATTTTAGGATGATGTGGAGTAGAATGTGTAATATATTTAAGATACGGAGAATAAGGAAGCTAGCTCTAGCAAGGGCTTTTGATAGTATATTTCATGAAACGATAATTAATTCACTGATAAAGCATAGAAATAAATCCTTATATTACTGAATTGGTTAAGTGTTAGCTTAGAAGTGGATGCCAATATGTTAATGTTCCGGCCCAGTTTTTAAATCAGATATACTGGTGTCTCACAGGCGTCTGTTGTAGGCCTTATACTATTCAGCTTTGAATTTTCATTTTTGTCTATTAATAACACTTTTTTGGCTCTCTAAATATGCTGATAGCATTAAAATTGAAGCATTTTAACATCATTATCATATTATTTAGCATTTAGAATTTATGTATCTGAATTGTTTAAATTGTTAAAAAAAACATATCTTAATATCAATCCATTTTAAGTGTGGTGTTATTTGTTTTGGTCATTTCAGACTTAAACATTTTATTTTGGGAAATCATGTTACACAGGAAGTGACAGAATAGAAAGACCTTGGTGTATATGTAAGTTCTAACTTAACATTTAAAAAATGCATGCGCTGTTAAGGCAAAAGCCATGCATGTCATGGTCCTACTTCTGTGAAAAGTTTTTGACCAGATCTATATAGAAATTATTTGCATAATATAAATTATTTACATATAATTGAATACAAGTCATTATTTTATACATATTAAAGAGGTGACATTTCCATATTAGGAAGTGCTCAAAGAAAATTTATGAAAAGAATTATGGAGCACAGGGTAATCACATATCAGTAATGTTTAATTAAACTTAACTTATTTTCTGTCAGTTACTGCTGGTTATGTGGCAGACTGTGCTTAACATATCATGCACTTTGTTATGAAGTAACACAATTTTTCTTCAATACTAAGTTGCTGCAGTCAGGGTGAACTTCTCATGTGCAAATTATAGGTTCATAGGTGTTTACTAAGCTAATGACCACAAGGTCCTTTTAAGCTTAGCCATGCATTCCAAATCTCTTGACAAGTTCTGGTAGTCTTGATAAGTGTAAGCAGGAGCTTAGGAGATGAAACATTTGCAATCAGGGGTCTGGGAGATGAATTATTTACATGCTGCCTGTGTCCATTAGAGACATAGGTGCCAAACCAGTGATGAATTTCCTGTTCCTCGTCCAATATGCAGATTAGTGTTTATCTTGAACCTGGTCAGCCACTGTAAATAGACAGCACAAGCATATAAGTTGCTGAGCATGTGTGAGATCAGTGCCATTTTGTATAGTCAGCCAGTGTGAGTACAGGCAGGAATGGAGGTGCACATGCGAGTGTGTTTGAAGTAATGAATTGGTTAATTTATGAAGTTCGAGTATATGTTCCAGTTACAACCCCTGATGTGTTTATGTACAGTAAACAACCTGAATGCATATCCAGCCTCAGTGTCTAATTTGAATACACAAGACATGCAACATGGTGTCAGAATAGGATCTGAAGTTGAAGCTGCTTTTAAACCATGAGGCATGAAGTTAAGAGTGGAAAAATACACAGGAGTGAATTCACAAACAGTTCAGTGGTTATTCAGAGGTACTTAAACTCATCTAAATGATTTTTCAGTTGTTGAATGTTTGGTGAAGCATTCAAAACATTCAAAA
Organism: Protopterus annectens; assembly: GCF_019279795.1. Classification (NCBI taxonomy): domain Eukaryota; kingdom Metazoa; phylum Chordata; order Ceratodontiformes; family Protopteridae; genus Protopterus; species Protopterus annectens. The sequence continues at coordinate 348,452,517 of NC_056735.1, forward strand.
TAATTACCAAGATAAACAAAATGTCCAAAATAGTGACATACTGATAAAAGTGTTTGAAATAATTTCCAAAGTATTTAAAATGTACAAAAAGGCTAAAACGGCCAAATATTTTCGCAATGTCCAACTTTTTTGAAGTAACTAAAACTTTTCAAATTATCAGAAGTGTCTGAAGTGTTTGCAGTGTTTTCAGTCTTAAAATAAAGCAATTTCATAGAGATTATTGTCCAGTTGGGCAAAATTACAAGTACCTGGTCTATGCTTATATTTAAATACATTTTTTTGTTATTGCAGATGGATTTTGCAGACCTGGACTGCTGGTATTTGAAAATAATATTGCTGATAATTGGTGAGTGTTTGAGCAAGAATATAATATTTTCATACAGACTGCATTTTCTGATAAAGATGCACATACAAGAGCATTCATACACCTCAATTTAGCTGGCTCAGAAGCCATTTAAATTGAATGTTCATTTGTGTATGCACCTGATGTGTATGCAGGGGAGGAGGAGAGCCACCACATTGTGATACAGGCTGAAACATGGGAAGACACTGAGTGCTTAAAACATAAATTTAGAGAAATGTGTAACCCTCAAATGAATATTACAATGGAAAGGCACATTTTTACATAAGAAATCAGAAGTCTGGTGGAACTATAGCAGCATATATTACTAACTTGAGAAATAAAGCAAAAATGTGCAATTTGGGTGATTTACGAGATGAGTTGATAAAAGATAGGCTTGTGTGTGGTGTTAATAATGACACAGTGAGAAAGATTTTGCTTCAAGATAGTGAATTAACTTTGAGCAAAGCCATAGAGATTTGTCAAATAAATGAGCTTATAGAAAAGTATATGAATATGCTTACAAATGAGAAAATTATGACTGCAGTATCTGGCAGTGTGACTGTTGATAGTGTACAGCACAAAGTTAAGATGAAAAAGAGATATAAACCAAAGGGTATGACAGCCAATCTTATTGTTGACTGTCACAATTGTGGAGGCAGTCATAAACCTTGTGCTAGCCAGCAATGTCACAAATGTAAAAAGTGGAATCATTTGAAAAGGCTTTGCAAGTGTAAAGTGGCACATTCTTTTATTAAAAGACAGTATCTGAAGAAGCAAGTAGATCAGATAGAGAGCTGTGAGCAAGCTTTTTATACTGTTGTCTCAGTGTTTGATGAAACAGTTAATACAGTAGACTATTAGTTGGCAGCAAAGAGTGAAATATTTTTTACTGTACAGATTAGTGGGAAACCTTTAGAGCTTAAAGTAGATACTGGATCCAAGTGTAGTCTTATATCAGCACAAATGTTTGTTAGAGTAAAAGCTGGTAAGAAACTTGATTCAGCAAAGTGTGCAAAACTAGTTGCTTATGGTGGAGAAGAGATTCAAACTGATGGTGCAGTAGTTCTTTAATGCCATTCTGCTGGTAACGGCTATGACTTGCATTTTTATGTAGTCAAAAGACACGTGCAGTCGGATAGCTCTCAACCAATTAGGGACAAATTTCAACAGAATCAGGGACAAATCCAGAAGAAATCAGGGACAATCAGGGACACTTTTAGAATATTAGTGCTATTAACTTGAGACATTGACAGAATCAGAGCATATCAATTAATATACATTTTCTGAAGTAAAATAAGTCTATAACTCTTAATTATTGTCATTTTTCATTAAGTGTAATTCACCACCTTTCCTCCAAAAGTCACTAGTTTTAGGAGGGATTAAGAGGGACAGAGCTAAAATTTGAGCCAAAATCAGGGACGGTCCTGAAAATCAGGGACAGCTGAGAGGTACATGTTAGGTCTCAAAGACAGTTTGAGAATCAGACTGATTTCACTTAATAAAGAGGTTCATCATATAAGTACGAATAACAACGATAGTTTTGCACAGAATATTTTTAGTGAATATGCTGATATTTTCAAAGACAAGCTTGGCAAGCTTCCAGTCACATATTCAATGAAGTTAAACCATGAAGTAAGCCCAGTTGTCAGACTAGCAAGGAAGACTCTGGTAGCAATGTAGAGTAAAGTAAAAGCAGAACTAGACAAAATGGTGAATTTAGGTGTCCTTACTCAAGTAGAAGAACTGACTGAGTGGGTATCCTCCATGGTCGTAGCTCATAAGAAAAGCTCATCTGATATTTGGATATGTATTGATCCAAGAGAATTAAGAAAAACACTTAAACATTCTCATCATCCAATGGGCACAGTAGAAGAGGTAGCCACTCTCATGCCAAATGCCACTATTTGTTTAGTCTTAGATGCAAAAAGTTCCTTTTGACAAATTTCACTGGATTGCAAACCTTCATTGTTAAACACTTCACCACATCATTTAGTAGATACAAATTTTTGAGAATGCATTTGGGATAGATTCAGCCAATGAAGTATTTCAACGTACAATGTTGCAATTTTTTTCCAGTTATCTATGTACTATCATAGTAGATGACATTATTGTAGGGGGCAATGGTGAAGACGAACATGGTAGAAATCTTAGGAAAGTTCTAAACTGTGCATATGAAGTCAGTCTTAAACTGAATCTTCAGAAATGCAAATTCAAACTGAAAGAAGTTATTTATGTTGGACATTTGTTTACCAGTTCTGGCTTACAACCAGATCCATCTAAGCAAACAGCAATTCTTGAGATGTCAGTTCCAAAGAGTGTCACATCTTTACAATGTTTTTTTAGTATGATAAACTATTTAGGAAAGTTCATCCCAGACTTGATTAAGCTTTCTGCTCCATTACGTGACCTGGCATGCAAAAATGTAAACTGGCCCTGGTTGGAACAATACCAAAAAGCATTTGATGTTTTGAAACAGAAAATTGTCAGTCCACACACATTGAGATATGATGTTCACACACCTGTAACTCTTTAATGTGATGCTTCAAAGTATGGTCTTGGTGCAGCATGTCTTCAACAGTAGCCTATGCATCCAGAACTTTAACTCAAACTGAGATGAATTATGCACAAATAGTGAAAGAGCTTTTGGCAGTAGTGTTTGCATGTTCAAAGTTCAATTATTATATTTATGGAAGAAGACCTATTCAAATAGAGACTGATCACCAACCACTAGTAACCATTTAAAAAAAAAACAATACATACAGCCCCAGCACATTTGCAATGTATGATGTTAAAATTGCAAAAGTACAATTTCAATATTGTCTATACAAAAGGCAAATATCTATACCTTGCTGATGCTTTGTCATGAGCACCCAGACAAATAACAGAACAGCATGAAAATGAGAAAGCAGACTTTGAAGTCATGGAAATCAGAATTTTTTTGTCATCAAGTCTTGATGAACTCAAAAATCACACAGCTTCAGACCCAATTCTCCAGAAGCTGAAAAACGTTATCAGTCAAGGATGGCCAGCATGACAAACCAGTTTACCACTTGAGATACAGCAGTATTTTCCTTACCAAGACAAGCTCATGATGGAAGGTTCAAAAGTGATAATTTCTAAAGCATTACAACAGGAATATATCAAAATTTTGCATTGTGGTCACTCGGGTAATGATTCAACCAAAAGAAGGACAAGAGGCATAGTATTTTGGCCTTCTATGTCAAAATATATAGAGAAGAAAACTCTAGCACATTCAATTTGCAACAGCACCAAACTGCACCAACAAAAAGAACCACTTGAGCTAAACCAGATTCCTGAATTACCGTGGTCTAAGGATGCTACTAATATTTTCGAATGGAATGGTTAGCATTACTTAGTGTTAGTAGTCTCTTATTGAGATTGGTTTGAAATTGACCTTCTTCCTAACAACGTCCAGCACAGTCATTACAAATTGAAGAGACATTTTTCTGTCCATGGTAGTCCGCAAAAAGTAATTTCTGTGACAATGGTGCACAGTTTACAAGTCAGCAGTTTAAGACAGTTGCTGAGTCTTGGGACTTTGTTCATATTACTAGTAGTCCTGAGTTTCCACAGTTCAATGGATTAGCTGAGTGTGCAGTTCAGAGTGCAAAACGTTTGTTGGAGAAATCCAAGAAAGATGGTGCCAATGTTTTCCTTAACTTACTCAATTTCAGAAACATTCCTTGAGATAACTTGCTTGGTTCATCTGCTCAGAGACTGATGTCCAGACAGACTAGAAGAAGTCTTCTGATCAGTAAATAATTGTTAGTACCAAATGCAAAGAACAACAGAATGGTCAAATTATGCAAATTGTCATCTTAAGACTGTAGGTATATAGTATGGACCAAATGAGCAAATTACTGAGCAATACAGATAGATGTCAAGAGAAAATGGGAAAGGTACTAGATAACATATAGAATCTCTTTTCAGAAAAGAATATTTAGTTAAAAGTGTCTTCTTTATTTTGGTTAGCTATTTTGTTAGATCTTGTCCAGTGCTTGAGACAGGATAATGTAGTTATTTTTTTCAAATATGTGGAGATAATAAATTAATCCAATAAAAAGAGACACACTGTATAAGAAGAAAAATGAGGGATGTCTGGCAATGAAAACAGTTTTTGCTTCCTTGCACATGTTTTATATGATGAAGATACTAGCCACACAAGAAAAACTTACTAAGCACATTTTCACAAGAAATTATATAAGAGTCTTGAAGGGTTTAAAAAAGGGAAAATAAAATAAAATAATAGAGACAAAGATTAGCTGTATGAGTACTGAAAATGTTTCATTATTGAGGGAGACATGGAGGAAAACACAGAAAAAAACACAATGGTAAGACAAAGTAGTTAAAACATATTATATAGCACTTGCTTGGGAAATGTATAGGGAAGCCATAAGCTGAAAAAATGAAACTTAATGTATTAAGCTGGTTGATTGGATTTGGGTTGGATGTTGATTCATGACAGGTTCCTGGTAAAGGTAGAAATTAAAAAATATATATATATATTAAGCTATGTAGGAAAGAACCCACAGTATACAATGGTATAAAGGAGACATGCTAGAGCATATGCTTTAAAGAGATTTATTACTTAATGTTTGGGATTTACTTGTAAAGAGATTTAGCTCCCAGAACTGCATATTTACATACTGAAAATATTACATATGATATTCAAAATATGAGAATATAGATGATATTGTTATGAAACGTTTTAGGATGATGTGGAGTAGAATGTGTAATATATTTAAGATATGGAGAATAAGGAAGCTAGATCTAGCAAGGGCTTTTGATAGTATCCTTCATGAAACGATAATTAATTCACTGATAATGCACAGAAATAAATCCTTATATTACTGAATTGGTTAAGTGTTAGCTTAGAAGTGGATGCCAATATGTTAATGTTCCAGCCCAGTTTTTAAATCAGATATACTGGTGTCTCACAGGCGTCTGTTGTAAGCCTTATACTATTCAGCTTTGAATTTTCATTTTTGTCTATTAATAACATTATTTTGGCTCTCTAAATATGCTGATAGCATTAAAATTGAAGCATTTTAACATCATTATCATATTATTTAGCATTTAGAATTTATGTATCTGAATTGTTTAAATTGTTAAAAAAAACATATCTTAATATCAATCCATTTTAAGTGTGGTGTTATTTGTTTTGGTCATTTCAGACTTAAACATTTTATTTTGGGAAATCATGTTACACAGGAAGTGACAGAATAGAAAGACCTTGGTGTATATGTAAGTTCTAACTTAACATTTAAAAAATGCATGTGCTGTTAAGGCAAAAGCCATGCATGTCATGGTCCTACTTCTGTGAAAAGTTTTTGACCAGATCTATATAGAAATTATTTGCATAATATAAATTATTTACATATAATTGAATACAAGTCATTATTTTATACATATTAAAGAGGTGACATTTCCATATTAGGAAGTGCTCAAAGAAAATTTATGAAAAGAATTATGGAGCACAGGGTAATCACATATCAGTAATGTTTAATTAAACTTAACTTATTTTCTATCAGTTACTGCTGGTTATGTGGCAGACTGTGCTTAACATATCATGCACTTTGTTATGAAGTAACACAATTTTTCTTCAATACTAAGTTGCTGCAGTCAGGGTGAACTTCTCATGTGCAAATTATAGGTTCATAGGTGTTTACTAAGCTAATGACCACAAGGTCCTTTTAAGCTTAGCCATGCATTCCAAATCTCTTGACAAGTTCTGGTACTCTTGATAAGTGTAAGCAGGAGCTTAGGAGATGAAACATTTGCAATCAGGGGTCTGGGAGATGAATTATTTACATGCTGCCTGTGTCCATTAGAGACATAGGTGCCAAACCAGTGATGAATTTCCTGTTCCTTGTCCAATATGCAGATTAGTGTTTATCTTGAACCTGGTCAGCCACTGTAAATAGACAGCACAAGCATATAAGTTGCTGAGCATGTGTGAGATCAGTGCCATTTTGTATAGTCAGTCAGTGTGAGTACAGGCAGGAATGGAGGTGCACATGCGAGTGTGTTTGAAGTAATGAATTGGTTAATTTATGAAGTTCGAGTATATGTTCCAGTTACAACCCCTGATGTGTTTATGTACAGTAAACAACCTGAATGCATATCCAGCCTCAGTGTCTAATTTGAATACACAAGACATGCAACATGGTGTCAGAATAGGATCTGAAGTTGAAGCTGCTTTTGAGCAAAAGTCAGTCACAAAAGGTGTACTATGATAAGTCCAGTAAATGTCTTAGATCATTAAGACAAGGAGAAGTTGTAAGAATGCAAACATCTAAAGGATATGACCTAGTGGGAATCATCAAAAACCTTTGTGAAGAACCATGATTTTACATCATACAATCTGAAGGATTGGATTTCAGAAGGAATCGAAGACACATACTACCAGTCTCCGAACCAGTGACTCAACAGATTGCCTGTGCCGATGACTCTATTTCTCAGAGTTACTCTACACCTGTTTGAATTCCAGAGGACAGTGTATTTTCTTCAAATAAGCTTGATGCGATCCCAAAAGTTCCAGTTGTGAAGGAATCCCCAGAGACTGTCCCTGTTGCTAAACCCAGTCAAAGTTTTTATGTGACCAGCTCGGGTAGAATTTTCAGACCCAATCCCAAATACACAGCGACTTGGACTTGACTTCAAATTTGTTGTTAAATATTGATGTGATATCTAGCTTGTAAAATGTCTTGTTCTCCTATTGCAATTTGAATAAATTAAAGAGGGAGGATGTAGATCAGTGTGTATAATGAACCTAGTCAGCCATTGTAGCTAGATAGCCCATGCATATAAGTTGCTTAGCATGTGCAAGATCAGTGCTATTTTGTATAGTTAGCCAGAGTGAGTGCAAGCATGACTGGAGATGCAAATGCGAGTGTGTTTGAAGTAATGAGTCAGTTAGTTAGCTGATGACGTTTGAAGTATATGTTCCAGTTAAAACTTTTGATATATTTATGTGCAATAAATGACTTGAATACATACCCAGCCTCAGTGTCTTAAATTAAATTAATGAGACATGCGACACAATGGTTGAAGTTAACTTAAATCGGGTATTGGGTTAGGGAGGAACTCTGCTTCACATGGATGGGGAGCCTGTTCAAGAGAAGGTATAGTCTCTGGGATAAATAGCTATTTCTCCAGCAGGTCCTATTTATATCACAGGCAAGGTTTAAGTCTTTAGAATGGGTAATTCTGGTGCTGTTTGTTTCACAGGAGGTCCACCAGAGTGGGGTCTGACAACTCCTTATATGTCAGGCATAGATCTCCCCTCAATAGCCTGTAGGAGACAGAGTACAGTGATAGGACCTTGAGGCAGTTTGCATAGAATGTGTTACTTACGCCCTTTAGTCTTTTAGTGAGGAACCTCTGTGGACATTCCAGTTGCTGGATGTGTCTGATTAGATAAACACCAAACAGGGAATTGTACTCAATGATAGGTCTCATGAATGACGAATACAGTGTAATAATGATTTCATTGAACATAGATACCATACCTTTTTTATAAGTTGCATAAAATAGAATGATTTCTGCACTACTGTAGACATGTGTGTCCCCAAGTTCCTGACTACTCAGTCAACTCCTTAGGGGTGTGTTGTCAATATGATAGTTAGCAGTGGTGGATGATTTCCTCATAGTATTATGCATTTCTTAGCATTTAGTTATAGTCCATGGCTCTGAAACCAGTTGCTTGTTTGCTTGTGTCAGTCTTTCCTAGAGAACATTTGTGTCAGTGAGGGATTCAATGGCAGCTCCTAATTTGCAATCATCTGCACATTTAGTCAGCCAGAGGCCACTGACATTGGCCTTGACTTCAGAAAAGTAAATGTTAAAAAGGAGCAGTCCCAAGACCAGTCCGTAAGTGACCCCGATTGTGACTGGCCTTTTTGTAGAGGTGAACTCCCCAATTCTAACTTCCTGGGTCCTGTCTGTGAGCCAGCTGACTATCTACTAGGTGACATAAGGGTTTGTACCTAACTTCTTGAGTTTGTCAACAATGCCTGTAATGTTCTTGGTCTTAGAACATTAAGGACCTATTCCCAAGTAATAGCAGGGAGAGTTATATTTGACGGTATTTCCTGAGGGAAGGGTTGAGGGGAGAGAGATGTAAATTTGGAGCTGAATTTGTCAGCCAGTAGATTTGCTATATATTCTGGCTCAGTATAGTTGACTCCATTAACAATGAGCTCTGTATACAATTATGTATTGCTTTTGAGGATGTGGACATATGTAGCTAAAAAATGCCTTGTGTTTGTTCTTGGCCTGAGAGGCCAAATTTACCTCAAATTTGGCTTTGGTAGACTTTATTTGTCCTCTGATTTGTTTGTTTAGTTTGATGAGAGTGTTTTTATCCTGCTGGATGCTGCACCTCCTAATTTTTGCCATGATTTTCTTCCTCCTGTTATACAGCCTATTGATGCTGCCTCTATGCAGCTATTAACATGCTTGAATAGTGTTTCTGTGAACAGCTTTGCATAGCCAGCAATGTTCTTATCATTTATGGGGGCTTGAAATTTTGCCAGTTTATCACTTAATAGTAGGAATCTAGATTTAGAGTAGTTCCTGAATATTCCAGGGTAACCTGGGGTTTCAGGTTTTATTTTTACTTCAAAGGAGATCATTTTGTGGCCTGATCTTACCAGAGAAGACATTACACAAGGGGTTGTGTGGCACTCTCCCATATTAGTGAGGACCAGATGCAGTATGGTTGCACCCCTGGTCGGTGTACTGACAATCTGGTCCAGGGATTTTGTGTTTACAAAATCCAGAAATCTTTGCGCCTGTACATTTGATGTTCTATATGATTCCCAGTTAATAGTGGGCTAATTAAAGTCACCCATGAATATGGTATTGGGGTGAATGGTGAGTGTTTCTAATAGATTTAAATACATGGTATGAGATTTCTGGATCATATAGCTCGCACGAAGTGGTATTGGATTTTGCCTATGGTGATATGAACTTGGAGAAGCTCAAGTACATTGTTCTGTTTGACCAGCCTTGAGGTATATTTATTTTTGATGTAAAACGAAACACCTCCACCTTTAGTCCCTGTCTGTGCAGAAACTGATGTAAAGGTGTGGAAGGCATTATAACCTGGCACTACTGGTGTGCAGTCTGATAGTGCTATGTACTAAGAGGTTTCATTAAATATGGTCAACATATCTAACTACAGGATTGACCTGTTGATTAAGGATATGGTAGACCAGGGGCAACTAGATCACAGTATAGTAGAATTTTTGACTACAAACATCCCAAGGTGCCTAGTATCTTTGGTATTCCGAAGATACACAAAAGTAAAGTGGATCCGCCTATGAGACCTATAGTTAATGCACAGGGATCCAAAACACATGCACTGTGTAAATACATTGATGTAATGTTGAACGATATCTTAAAGGGGGAAGAGTATATTTGAATTGACTCTTGGCACTTTTTGAAAAAACTGAATTTTTGTGAGTACAAAAAAGATGTTATTTTTGTGACAGTTGATGTTGTCAATTTCTTCAGTGTTATACCTCATACCCTGGGGATTGAATGTTTTCAGGAATTTTTGTTTGATTTACATTTATTTACAAATGAACAGGTAGATGTCCTTGTAACTTTTATGGAAACAATGTTGCAATATAATTATGTATTTTTTGAGGGGCAATATTTTATCCAAAAAACTGGCGTGGCTATGGGGGCTGTTTGTGCCCCCTTGTTTGCTAACATTATTATGTTAATGTAGGAAAGAAAATTTGTATTCACGTCACATTTTAGGGGGTTTTGGAATTTATATCTACGCTACCTTGATGATTTGTTTTTTTGTTTGGACATGTAGCGACAGGGATTTGAAGGAATCTTTTGATTACATAAATGATACTACAACATTCCTTAAGTTCACTTGTAACTATAGTAATGATACTATCAACTACTTGGACGTTAAAGTTAAAAAGGACTCTAGGAACATGCAATACTTAAAAAATGTGTACAGGAAACTGACCTACTGTAATAGCTTGTTGCATTATGACAGTAATCACCCTGAACATGTTAAGAAGGGCATAACTAAAGGTCAGTTTGTCTGAGTGGCACATATGGTTACTAGTGATGCAGAGTTCTTGACACAATGTGATGTTTTAACTGAAATGTTTTCCTCTAGAAAATATCCCCCTGGACTCATTAATATGATCAAAAATGAGATCACTACCAAAAGAAAAAATGGGATTATTTCCCCTTTGCTTGGCATCAAGGAGAATGTAAACCCTAGTTTTACAGATTTAGGATCTACAGCACATACTAGGGACTATCATTGTTCTTTTATCATTAGAGTTTCAGTGGATCATTTGTTAATTCATGACATCTTACTTAAGAACTGGCAGATTTTTTGTGGGCATGAAGGTGTGTTTGAAAAGGTAGGTTCCAGACCACATATAGTATATAGAAGGGGATCTGCGATTAAAAACATGTTAGAACAACATGGCACAAGCTGTATTAACACTGCTAAGGTAGGCACTAAGAAGTGTGGGTTTTGTTCGCAATGCATGTTGTTGTTGTCTTTTGGCTTTTCCCGGTTAGGGGTCGCCACAGCGGAACTCCGGTCCGCTAATGATTGGCAGTAGATTTTCACAGTGCCAAGTTGCCAGCTCGATACCCAACCTTCAATGAAGGCACGCCCATTCACGCATGTCTTTCGGAACACCACTCGACCTGCGGGGAGAACATGCAGACTCCACACAGAAGGCACTCCCCGCACACTAGCTGAGAATCGAATGGGAGAACCTCTTGCTGTGAGGTAACAGTGCTACCACTGCACCAACGCGTTTGCAATGCATACATATTTTAAATGTTGAAAAAATAAAAATCAACTATCTTAGTATTAGACCCAATGGAATATACACTTGCAACTCTGTTGGGGTTGTCTATGCTGTTATTTGTTCTTTTTGTTATTGTTTTTATGTAGGAAAAAAACTAAAGAAAACTAAAAGAAAGAATTTATGAGTATGTTAGAGATATAACAAATAAAAATGCTAATAATGCTTACTACAAACACCTGGAAGGGCATCCAACTCATAGTTTTAAATGTGTTGTTTTAGAAGGACTAAAAAAGGATTTATGTGGTGGCCCATGGGCTGATGTTTTAGAATTTAAGGAGCTTTGTTGGCAAATAAAGCTTAATGCCCACATGCCACCAGGACTCAATGACTGCCTTAGTATAGTCAGTTATTTGAGACTGTATTCTTATTGTATATGAATGAGTTGGAGAGGGCTGTTCATTTAATTACTTAATGATTTGGAACAAGTGATTGTTTTTTATATACCATGTGATTGAACTGAATGCTTTTTAACTGTGGTATTTGTGATTTTGTATTATTCTGATGAAGTCTGCAGTTATAAACTGATGAAAGTGCTAAATAAATCTATATTGGATTATTGTTTGTGTTGTGGTTCTTGGAATCTGGTTTTACCTTCTGAGATTTCTTGGTTCTTTAGTTTGTAGGACTAGCCTTATGGGCTTAGAAGTAGAGGCTCCATGAGATGTGTCCATATGTATTGATGTGGGTGTTGTTTTTAAAGAGTGCATTTGGGGCTCCTGAGGGTATTTGTTATGTGTACTTCATCTAGGAGGTCTTTGGGGGTTAGAAAGGTTACATTTAGGTGCCTCAGCATATGTGGGTCTAAGTGTCTGCTTTGAATTGTGTGTGATGGGTACAGTGTGTGTACTACTGACAACCTTATTGACATTAGGAGTGATTTTATGTGAGAGCTTTGCCTCCAGTCACATTGTGTAAATACATCTCTCACATACCATGTCAGTTTGTCTGAGAATTAACTGGTTGTCAGTAAACATGAGACAATTTCTACATTGCCTCACAATGCCCATATCCACCAATCTGGTAATGGAGATAGTGGGAAAGTTCATATCCATGGCGCAGACTATTTTTTATTGATTAGACAGTTGGAGTAAGAATATAAAGTAATGTTAGGAGTATCTGGTTTGCAACTCTGAGGGTAGTGCTTCTCATTGCAAACTAGATGTTCTCTGTGTAACTAGGTATTGGGGAAATATCAACTGTACTTTTACAGGGAAAATGTCAACTCAAGGTGTCTGTGTCTATACAGGGTACTGCCAAGCAGATGAGGTGAAACTACTAAGCAGACACTAATGATTTATGGATGAAGTATTTAGGCAGATATTCTGAAGTTAAAAGCAAATCAAGCAGTACTTGCTGAAAAGAAAGAATTAGATTGTCAAGAATGATGAAAATAGGGGAGTTGCCTGAATAGCTACTGCCTGGCTACTACTAGTGCTGGTCTCACCACAGCTTCATGCTGCTGGGCTACAATGCTTCTTTGTTTCTTCTCTCACAAGAAAATGAGAAGCAGGTCACAAGTTGTTTGGTGATCCATAGTCTTGTCCCAGATGATGTAAGGGTTTATAGGCTTGCTGTAGACTTTTCCTGGTAGATACCTTGAATAGCAACCAGACCAATGAGGAAGGTCAAACAGACACTCACTTGCCAACCAGAAACAGTCAGAAATCAATGTATTCTGCTCCTTCTCTTACCAAGAGCAACATATAAGCATAAATTCCAAGCTGGGACATATAAAGCAGTTATTAGGCCTCTGGTGATCAGCACTCTCCAGAAAATGTCGCTGTGCTCCTTCTCTCACCAGGAACAAAACAGAAGCACTAATCCCAAGATGACTACCGAAAGGCAGAATGTGGGCTCTCCAATAACAGCTGGCCTTTGAGTAGATGTTGCAGATTTTAAAGGTAAGGTGGAAAAAGTGGTGTAATACCCAAAGATCTGCAATGTGCACTAAGCAGTTAGATATGAAAGAGGGATAACTTAATCTTTAACTATCTAAGTGGAGAGCCATTAATTTTAAAAGAGCACTTTGTATTCTGGTTCTATGGAATACAGTGGGATGGCCAATATATTTAAATAGTAGAAGGGAAGTGATTTCACAAATGATCATTTTTTATTTTAATAAAGTGTCAGTGTTCCTCCACTTTGTTGCTCAATTTAGCAATTTAACACTGGTTTGGGTTCTGGTTGCAGCGCACATCCTCATTTTGGTATTAAAATGGTAATTATGTTCTTACTCACAATAGTCAATGAAAGAAGAGAGGAAAGGAGGTAAGTAATTAAATTAACATAAGGGGTAGGCAACTAGAAAGACAGTTGCATATAAAAATAGAACATCACTTGGCTGGGACTGGGAAAAACTTAATTTCTGTGTAAAGAAAATAATCACAATATGCAAAATAGAAGAATGTAATGAAACAATACAAAATATAAGAAATCAAAAAAAACAAACTAATCTCTCTGTCACAGCAAGTTGTGGCAGAATTGGGTGAGCTTTTCCAGTGAAGCCATGAAATGTTTTATTTCCCCCCTTAAATAGAAGGCTTAGTTCCGAGTTTTACCCTCAGTTCACAGGTGATTAATCTTATTTGACTTGTTCTAATTTCTGTCTGACTCACAAGAGACAGAGCTGTGGTCTCTTTCCTAGTTTTAATATGCAGTTAAAAGCAGAATACAAGTAAAACACAGTGTAAAGAAAATAAACCATAATATACAAAATAGAAGGCAATGAAACAAAACAAAATACAAAAAAGCAAATATAAACTAACCTTTCCCTCACAGCAAGTTGAGTCTGGGTGAACTTTTCCAGTAAAGTATTATATCTTTCAAACAGCAAAATGCAGAACCACTTTTAGATCAAGGTTTACCACCCAAAGTATTATAAGATCATGATTATTGCAGAAAAATATCACATTTTCAAAGTTAACACTGGTAGGTATAGTTGGCTTGATTATAGTGTGGAAAAGTACCACTTTTAATTCAGATGGACTGCAAAATTATCCAAAGCATTTTGTTTGTCTGAGATGGATAAATAATCTGATAAAACTATCTATACACTTTGTGATACATTTCATGTGATCTTTTACATCCATCTGAACTACCACCTACACAATTAAATAGAATTTTCTTTTAGTGTTTCAGCTCAAGGATGGTACCTCAGGAGTATAGTACCTCTTGTGCTTAGCTATATTAGTACTAAATCATATCTCCAAGCACTTATGTGGGGCTAGAACCATCTTCCTGGAATCAGCAGTGTGCATGCTACCTTGAGCCACTGACACTGTTATATAAGTGAAAAAAACAATTACACAATAGGTCAGGAAAGGGAATTATAAAATGTTAAGATGGAAAAATAACTTATAACAGTAAATAAATAATTAAATTTATTTAGCTATAGTTAAATAAAAACAGATAGTACCTTGGTAGCAGACTACATGGAAATCACTGCACACTCAAATGCCCTAAAAATGTATATTAACAGATTTTGTTCTTTCTTCCAAATGGACTTCATCAGAATGGCAATACAAAATAAAAAGTCCTTTTTCATACACTCCCCAGTAAAAATTAGTGCAAACCATTGGTTCCCCATTGTTCATCCCACTGACATCATTTACTTTCTCACGTCTCCCCAGTATTAATCATTCAGTTTAATATTAGCATCATAAAAATACATAAAAATGCATTTACCAACTGTCACATGCTTGTTAAAATTATACGATGCTAAACTCATAATAATATCATTATTTTATTACAGGGTAATTTAATGCACTTATATTACTATTTAACAAAAACACTTCCAAATAACCTTTCCCACATGACTATTATGCTAAAATTACAATTATGTAGCCCTCATTTTCAATACAGGGACCAAGGATAATTGGCCACTCAAACCTGGCAAGGACTCTGCATTCAACTGCAACTTATTTAGCTGTAGTTACCAAAGGGACTCAAATACAGGTATACAAAAAATAAATAAATAAATAAATAAAAATAAGCAATGGTAACCCAGCAAATTCCAATAGAATAGTGTGTTCTGTGAACATCTACTGTTTCACGCAAGTAGGATTTACACAGCTGTGCTATGTTCAAATACCACACCACTTTACTGGCATATGGGCAGATTCCCAAAGCTTACCCTGCCTGGGATGAGGAAGGATAAGGGTCCAGGAGCCCTGGGACAATGGTCCTCATGAAGCCTGCTGTGAATTTAGAAAAGCATTCAGCTTGCAGTGCTTCATAAAGGAATGGACAGAGGACCAAGATGCTGCCTCTAGAATATTTCTGGAGTCCATTCCTTTCCAATATGCTAGTGAAGAGGAAAAGGCTCTGGTGGAATGTGCCTTTACCTTGCCTAGCTTCTCCTTGTCATGGTGGGACTATCAAAAACAGTGACAGAGGACAAGCAACATGCAATAGTTTACTTTTAGACAGGTTAACCTTATTTTGCCCTTAAGAAAACAATAAAAAGCCTTTTGGTTTTCTTACGAGTTTTGCTCCGTCAAGGTAGTGCCTGAGCTATGGATGCTTATACAAGGTATGAAGTATCCTCGCTCTTGTTTTTAGGTTCTGGAAAGAACACAGGGAGAGACTGACTGAGAGTGAATTTTGAGATGACTTTTGGGATGAGAGAAGGATTAGTGTGTAATACAACACTATCCATGTGGAAAATCAGGTAAGGTTGCCCAACTATGACAGCTTGCCACTCAGAAACTCACCTTGCAGATGTCAGAGCAATAAGTAAAACAGTTTTCCAGGTTAAGAGCTTAAAATGAGCTTGAGTTGCTCATTTAAAAGGTAATAAGGTCAGTTTTTCAAGAACATAGTTGAGATCCCACAAAAGAGGAATTTGCTTGTGAGGGAGTCTCATACACAAAACTCCTTTCATGAACTGTTTTATTAAAAGAGAAGAAGAAAGAGGGGAGCTCCATAGACACACAAGCAGAGATGGACACTAAATGCCCCTTAGTGGAAGCATGCAATAAACCATCCTGAAGTACCTCACATAAATATTATAAGACCAGAGGGATATTAACCTCTGTTCCATTTAGGTACCACTTAGAAAACCTCATCCATTTATAAGCATAAGATTTTCTAGTAGCAGTTTTCTGGCCTCCTTTAACACTTGCCACAAATCATGAAACAAGTGCCTAAAAGGAGCCAAGATTGAATCATCCAGGCTGTCAGTTGAGGTTTCTCCAAATTGGGGTGCACCAGTCACCCTAAGAATGTGCGAGCAGATCCACAGAGTGAGGAATTCTATGATAATTATCCTTGGCCAATACCATTAAAAGGGAGAACCAAGACTGCCTCAGCAGATAGGGATCACCATAATGATCTTTGGCAATTCCTTCTGACCCTTGTGAATCAGTGGAAATGGTGGAAATGTATATAGGAACATTCCCATCCAAGGAAATGAGAAATACATCTATCCTCCGAGCATGGCTGCAAGGATACTTGGAACACAAATTCTCCTACTGTCTGTTTTGAAATGAGGCAAACAGATCTATATGAGGCATTCCTCGTATCTGGATTAGATCCTGGAACACCACTGCCTTGAGCTGCCACTGGTACGGGTCTATACAGTATCTGCTTAATCTGTCTGCTAAAATGTTCTGCTCTGACAGAATGTATGATGCCTGCAGAGTCAGAGAAAAAGCCAGCTCCAAGGCCATTATTGCCAAACAGCACAGAGGGCATAATTTTGTACACCCTTGTTTGTTGAGGTACAACATCACTGTGATGTTGTCTGTAACCACCAGAAGAGGACTCAAGTCCACAGGTGGTAAAGGACTTTCAAGGTGTTAAGCAAGTCAACTAGCTTGTACTTGCATCTCCACTGGCACAGCTCCAAAAGTGAAGGTGGATGAATCTGTCTAGACAGACTGCACCGGCACCACTGAGCAGAAAGGAAGCCCTGGACTGAAACTCAGCTGACCTCTCTACTACTGTAACTTTTTTCTGATGAAGGTCAGCACCAGCAAGTGGGATTCCAGGGAATGAAGGTCCTGGGTCCAACAGTTTTGGGCACCTAAAATGTTTGCTTCTTTCATACTTGAAGAAGGCAATGCTATAGCCCTGGAGTATGTGTCTGACCCTCATGTCATATACAGTTGTGGTACTAACACAACACCGGGGGCATGGAGTTAACAGAAGGTGAGTGGTCTGATAGCTTGTCCAAGGCTGAGACTAGTGTGGTCACAAAATGTGGACAGAGGCATTTTTTTTATTTATTTCTATTTTTATAGGTGAACAAGGGGTTAATGGGAAGCACTGTCTCCGAGTCCATCAAGCCAGAGGACAAAAAACTAGCCAGATCAATACCAAATACTGGTTACATGGTCAACTCAGTACAAAATGGACAAATGCCATAATACCCCCTCTAAATAACAATCTAAAGTCTATTTCTACAGGGATACTATACTGAATACTGCACTGAGACAAAAAGATAGAAATTTGAGTAGTTCAACACAAAGCCAGAATAGATGTCATAAAGACCCACACTTTTAATAAATAAAGGGCAGTTTCAGCCTCACATGAATTGAAACAGCTTAAAATAGCCTTTGACAAGGAATTAAATACAAACATAAGAAAATTCCTGTCAACATTTTTTAACAAACAAAATGGCACCAAAATCATAATTTAAATGAAAAAAATAATTTAAATGCTACAAATCTACTAAATTATCTCAAACAATCATAGCCTCAAAGCAAAATAAAATGCTAAAACAGCAAGTTTTCCTATCAAAATTTCAAAAGAAGCTTTTAATCAACAGAATTAACAACTGTGAATTATTTATGGTTCTGGCAGCATCAGGTAATGACAAGAACTGCACTAAAATGGCCTTAGCCAGAAACTCAGTTAAACATTCAGCAATGGCCTTGAAGGGTTAAAAATCCCACAGAAACTTAGAATCAACTTAAAGTAAACAGTATAACTCTTATACTGAAACAGAAATAAAACACAAAGTATGTACAATTTTCCAAAAAGAAAATAAAAAACAATCAAATCAGTAGCATGCACATTTCAAGCACAGATAGTGCATGGCATAGAAAGCAATAAAAACCCAAAAGGGTTTCTTATCTGTGCTCAGTAGCTGAAGAAAATCAGAGAAAAGCAGTGAGATGCTTCTCTTACCATGGCACTAGCAAAATGAAATGGTCCTGTCTGTGGGCTTTTAGGGCAGTCCTGGTCCTGCCAGGTGATTGGTTCTTCATACCCACAGAGAAGCAGTGGGTGGAGCTCTGAGCTTTGATAGACTGCCAGAGGGAGGGTAGCTCATATACCAGTAAGGCAGTGTGTTGAATATCTGAATTTACTCACATAACATGGGAAGTTGTTAATATACCACCTATCTGATGAACAAAAAAAATTTATGACTGCACAATCCTGTCCCAAATGATTTTTTGCACTTGCTCTGTGGAACTTTCACACTTATTACTTGACATCTCCATTTGTTCTGGAATAATATGAAGACAGTCTGCTTATGACATGGGGTCCTGTTGATGGTATGTTTACAAATTAACAGCCCAAAATATTAAAATTAATGGAGATATAAGAATGTACTTTCCAAATTAATTGAATGCTCTTATGTTTGTTTGCTTTCAATAATTTTGGACCACATTTTCATAATACTCACCTCAAGAGTCCATATCACAAGGTATAGCACTTCCACTGTGAAATAATCCCAAAATGTGATTTTTCACGAGTGTGCAAAATCTCTTTTTTGAGCTATATTAACCAATGATGGTATCATTAGTCATGAGGTGGAGTCTGGTAGTTGGCCAAATGCTGGGCAATATATCAAGAAATTCCAAAAATTATTATCTTATTGAGTTTCATGGTAAAATAACCAAATATTGATGCATTTACCTTATTCTGTAGTCAACTTCTACAATGGTCAAACATATTTCTTTTTCAGGGAAGAGGAAATTTTGCCACAACACCTTCAGATGAAATATAATTGAATGGAGTAGGAGTAGTAGGTTTGTGGTGTAAGAATCAGGAGGGCTTGAAGAAGCTAATGAATGCTTGCTTTATTTCAGTATAAAGATAAAATTCAATGACTACTTTTCTTTTATCTTAGAGACTTGGCCACTTGGCAATAAGAGGAATCTGCAACCTAGTCAATGTTACTCCAAAGGTTGTTGATACTGGGGAAATCTGCATCCATGAATGTCATTACAAATTAGTCTCTATGAATGTCAGTAGAATGATAAAGCCAGAAAATGGAAAATGTTTGTTTTAACTTTTTCCCTACACAGTTATGCTTGTAGTTTTCTAAAAGTCCAGTTCCAGATATTGAGGCTGGTATGCATATAGTAGCTTGGTCAAGATATCCACAGGGGATAAAGGGTTGTTTTTTGGTGGTTGAATGCTTGACATGAGGGACCATGGGTGACTTAGCCACTGTTACTTCTGAGATTTGTGATGCTAAAAGATTGTAAACAACACCAATATCATTCCATCTGGGTCTGTGTTACATGTGGTTATGAAATAATATAAATTAGATGAGGAGGATTTATTTTTATTTATTTATTTATGTATTTATTTATTTATTTCAGGGACTTGATTAACTTCTTTACTGACAACTCAGGACTGTTGACAATAAATCTCTTTTTCTGATTTTTCTCCTTTTCATGTGGCTTAGTGACATAATAACATTTGATAGAGCTGATGAATGAAGGTATCATTGGTTCTGACAAAAACTTCAAAGTGATATCCTAACTTTCCTTCAAAAGAAAATCATACCAGAACTTGATTAATTACAGTGTTTGATCCTTGCAACTAAACAATGAGACAATGAGTGGTAATGGAGCTGCTACATACCAATTAATACATGCTATTCTTCTCCTTACTGTAACCCTGGTGGTTGAGTACCAGCTTTTTGGGTCTCAGTGGCCATATGTGCAATATTGTCAAGAATGTACACACACACACACACACACACATACACACACACACACACACACACACACACACACACACACACACACACACACACACACACACATATATATGGATCCTCTTCACAAGGCTGAATTTTGAAATAGCCAAAGACGAATTTGCCGAGAAGAAAAGAGCAAAACTTTAATTTATCGAATGGTAAAGTGTTTTTCATGGTAAGTAAACACTTGCTCAACATCAGAGAATACGCCCTTTTCCCCACTGTAGTGCAATCCTAGAGTTGGTATATATAGTTGGGGTTGGGGTGGAGGGTGCAGCCCCCATACATTGTGTTGTGTTTTTACGTAATTGTTGGGCAAGTGTTTACTTACCCTGAGAAGCACTTTAACATTCGATAAATTAAAGTTTCTCTCTTTTCGTCTCGGCAAATTCATCTTTGGTTATTTCTGAATCCAGCCTTGTGAAGTAGATTCATACACACACACACACACACACACACACACACACACACACACACACACACACACACACACACACACACACACACACACACACACACTCACACACACACGTATACTGATCAAATGTATATATTCATCAAGAATATGTACAAGTGTGGGGATCTGTGTAAAGAGTATGGCATCTGCTTTATAACTATTCATTACTATATAAGACAGATGCCAGGTTTGGATTTGCGTATGAATGTCTAGGTAAGTATACATGCCTGTGTGGTTTAGGGCTTCTGAGGTGAGTTTTCTGCAGGTAAAAAGCTTGCAGTGTATGTGTTTTTTGTCCATATGAAAGCATGGTCAAATGGTAGCAATATGCAGGTGCAAGGATTATAATGGTAGATGCTTCCATTATGTGTGGGTTGTGTGTGTTGCAATGACTGATCAAATGCTAACAGAGTGTGTGTGTGTGTGTGTGTGTGTGTGTGTGTGTGTGTGTGTGTGTGTGTGTGTGTGTGTAGCTGGAGGGTTATAATACATGTGGTGGAAGAGTTTTGTTATACTGAATGGTCAGGTGTTGCTGTGTGTTTGGTCAGAAGCTGGTAGTTTATGTAAGTTTTGTGTTTAGTGGTAATTGTTTGTGCGCATGAATGTGTATGCGTAGGTAGGGGCTGCAGTGTATGTTTGTGTCTGAACTGTTTGCTGAATCCTGTGTGGAAGATGAGTGTGGGTTGCATGAAGGATTGCGAGGTGTGTGTGTGTGTGTGTGTGTGTGTGTGTGTGTGTGTGTGTGTGTGTGTGTGTGTGTGTGTGTGTGTGTGACTGTGCCCTGAGTTGCAGTTGCTCCAAGATAAGTGTGATCTAGGCGTAGTCTACATTAGTTTGGAGAACTGCAGGAGGCGTCCCAACACAGGGGATGTGGGGAGCTTGCCTCCCATGTAATAGATGTAATGTGTTTACTTGGTATGGGTTGTGGTGGTGAGGGATGTACAATTTTGTGTGTGTGTGTGTGTGTGTGTGTGTGTGTGTGTGTGTGTGTGTGTGTGTGTGTGTGTGTGTGTGTGTGCGTGTGTGTGTGTGGTTTTAATGGTCTTTATTTTTATAAAATTTTAAAATTAGTGATTGTACTATGGCAATATGTTGTTTTTGACTAACTAGCCACTAACTGTTCTGCTACTGAAATAAAGAACCTAACCGCAACCAATACTGTGGAATTCTGATCTACACCTACAGTTACAGAAATGTTGCTTTAACCAGGCTGGAAATTCTTAAGTTCCAAAAGCATTACCTTGCATAATCATTTGTGCATCCACTTAAATCAATACAAAAAGATCACTAAATATTTTAAGACTGGAGGCCCACCATTAGAAAATATAGACTAGGAAAGCATTAATGAAATATTATTAACTGCAAAATGTATTCATTCTGATAATTATAAATGCAGTATAGATACGTGGACCTTTAAACACAGAAGTAAAATAGAACTTGGTTATTCTGAAGTAATTATTTAGCATTCATATTCTTCACAGTTGCAGTATTTACAGAAGTTACTGACTTCAGGGGTCAAGCTGGGGTCCAGTTTGGGGCTAGATTTAAGGTGTGGTTTGGGATAAGGTTAACTTTGGGCTAAAGGATGGGATGGCCTATGTTAGGACAATGTCTATATTTCAGAATGACTTCAGGATTAAATTAAGATTTCATTGTTAGTGGGTGTTCTGCACTATACAGCAGATAGAGAAGGCCTGTGTGTCTAAATATAAGCTGTGTTTGTAATTATATCTATGCTTTGTGCATATTTGTTGAACTGCTTTTTCAAACAACCTTTTTATGTAGCATTTTTTAATAATATATATGCAATATAATTTTCATTAAGATGGTATTCAGATACTCTAATGATTTTTGTTAATCACAGCTTCTACTTTAACATGACAGGTATAACTGCACTGCCAGATCAAGCATGCACTTACATGACTGATTAATAATATTCTCCTAATGAGAACAGCAAAATGTTGTGTTGTAAATATATGCATTCTAACACCCCTCTGTATTGTTAACTAAGAAACATTCCTAGTAGACGTGTCATTGTTTATTTATAATATGAAACAGTTGCACATAATTATGTGATACCTCATTATCAACTTACTTAGAATGCAGTCATCCGAATGACTCATCTGCTTAAGGGGTATGTCACAACCAAATACAGCAGATATCATGTTCTATCTCCCTTAATATTTCAATAGTAACCTTTCATTGATCCTGTTAAATTATATTATTACCAACATACCTGGAAGAGTATAGAACATATTCATAATAGAATCTTCTTTTCAATAATTACTGTCAATTTCTTATTTGCTTATCTGACAAATGTCATAAACTCCTTCCTCATATGGCTTCTGAATGAATTAGATCTTATTAGTGACCAGCAGACTATAGATGCTTGGATAATCAGAAAGTTTGTTAGAACATGACTTCATTATTCTAAAAAAGATACCTATGAAAGAATTCAGAAGACCCAAGGTCTTGTTTTCCATCAAAACAAATCCAGCTGTTCTATGCTCTGAGTGAATTTTGTGGTTTATTGAATAGGTTTCATGGGAAAGGTGCTTGTTTTACAGGTTCATCTTCCATGTACAGTGATGAGCCCACCAATAACTCTATTGACTTTGTAGAGGAATTCAGAAAGCACTTCTCTTAATTTACAACTATTTATACTTGTTGGATTTTTTTCATAAATGTATCACAATATTCAACAAAAACAAACATTTATGTGAAGTATTGTGCAGGTCAAAAAGTTGAAAATAATCATGCAATGCATTCCGAATAAAGATTAGGGAAGAAGGATACTATCAGCTGCCCTGCACCAGATACGTGTCACAGGAATGACTGCTATACATGGAGAACAAAGTGCAAAAACTGCAAGCCATTCTAATGTTTCTGTACTAGATGGTCTTCCTTATAATTCAACACCTCTGTTTACTATGGGCTCCAATATTGCTTAGAAACTAATAGGTGCTTATTGTTGAAAATGAATGGTTTAAGAGAAGTCATTTCAAGACAGAGACAATGAAACAGCTAATCTGATGGATTGGATATGCTGTCTAACCCTAGCAGCCCAGATGCTGATGGGTTGCACCATGGCTGTTAAAGATCTAGTCCTCTTTTCTGATTAAAACCATTACCCAGATTGCTTTATATTCATCAATGTTATGATTCCTTTAAAAAAAGAGGACACTGCTGTGCTAGTACTGAATTTAACATGGCAGTATGACCATACAGAAAGGAGTTATTACATCTTGAGGAATTTGTCATCATTCAGTTATTCAAAAAAAATTAAAATATGGTGTTTTATCATAACAACATACTTTCAGTTTGGGCAGAAGCACTATGTTCTATGTATGGTTCTTAACACAAAGTATTCTGGTTAATATGGATGAAAAGCTCTTGCATATGCTGTTTTTGTATTGCTTTAATATAAACTCTTGATCTGTAATGTCTTTCGGCTTTTCCCGGTTAGGGGTCGCCACAGCAGAACTTCAGTCCGCTAATGATTGGCAGTGGATTTTTATGGTGCCAAGTTGCCAGCCCGATGCCCAACCTTCAACGAAGGCACACCCATTCACACTCGCACCTACCTGCATATCTTTAACATCACTCAACCATGGGGAGGACATGCAGACTCCACACAGAAGGAGCTCCAGCCGAGAATCGAACGGGAGAACCTCTTGCTATGAGGCAACAAAGCTAACCGCTGCACCACTGCAGCCCATTAATACAAACTCTTGATCTACTAAATTATATTCTTTTGTTAAAGACTTGAGTAAGTACATGCTGCAGTCCTGGTGCCTGGTAACTCCCTCTCTAAGACTACTTGTCTGACAGAATGTACATTATAAAGTCAGAGTCCATTTTATCTATTTCCTCATCTCTTTATTCACATATGCCATAGTGACCCTAACACAGTGAAAATTTTGAAACATGAGGAGAACAAATCTAAGATAACTTCTCTGCTTAATCTAGCAGAAGCATATTGGTGTGAAGCAGGAATGGAAATCAAACCAGAAGTAGACAAAAATCAGGCAACAACTGAATGTTACAAAAAGCTAAAGAAAGAATATAAGGTGAATGATCAGATGAGAAGGAAAGAAATGTGGAAAATACATAAATATAGTTACAATTACAGAAAACGTCTGGAAGAACCTCATGTTGATCAGGAACAAATGCAGGAATGGTTAAGGACAGGTGAATTCAAACCAAGAGATGAAAGGTTAATATTGGTGGCCCAAGATAGTGGGCTACATACACGCTGGTTTACAAAGTCCATGGAAGATGTGGGAGAAACAGACAAATGTAGGTTTTGTAAAACAAAATTGGAAACAGTTGCATGCCTCATTGCTGGTTATGATACACTAATGGCAGAAGGACTGTATATTGAAAAGCATAATAATGTGGCAAGACTCTTGTACTGGGGATTCTGCAAACATTATGGTACTAAAGTGGCTGAAAAACATTGGAAACATGAGCCCCAAAGCATCATAGAAAATTATGATGTTTATATCACATGGGATCACCCATTACCAACAATTCAAAAGATATATGCTAGAAAACTGGATATAGTGGTCCATGAAAAGAAGACAAAAGTAGCATTGATCATTGAAATCGCCACATCTAGTGACCATAGTGTGTTGTGTAAGAGAGACACAAAGTCATAAAATATCAGGATTTGCTGGCAGAAATGAGAGCAATGTAGAAGAAAGATACCCAGACAGTTCCAATAGTAGTAGGAGCAATGGGTCTAATAAAAAGAATCTACAATCGTATTTAGATATGTTACCAATCCATGTAACCTCATACGAATTGCAGAAGGAGTCATTACTCGGCACATTGTGGGTGCTGCGAAGAGCACTTTTGGCTGACATCAAAGATTGTAACAATACTAATTTCATGAACTTTAATCATACTTTGACATAGGAATGGAGTCCATTCCAATAAGGTATTAGAAATCCAAAAGAGTTGGAGAAATTAAGAAGTCAGAAGCCATAGAGTTCATGACCTGGTGCATTTTACATTATATATCATAAGGTTAATGTATGATGTATCTGGTATCAGTATGATATTTTCCAAAGCTTTTGATCTCTTTTCTCTAAAATCAAGGAGAAGGTCGAGATAATCAGGGACAAAAGTCCAAAATCAGTGACACTTTTGGATTTCCATAGTATTCATTTAAAAAGTTGACAGAATAAAATGGATTTCAGTAATGTACATCTTCTTAAAAATAAGAGCTTTGTAACTGTAATGAATGGAATTTTTTAATGATTTTAACTTTCACTGTTTTATCACAAAACCACACATTTTATGAGGGACAGAGCAAAATCTTCAGAAAAAAATCAAGGACATCAACCGAAATCAACGGCACTTGAGAAGTATATCAAGTTTGTTATTTTGACCTGAGGGTATGGGGTTACCATCCAGCAAGTATTCTCTAACACAATGACATTTCATATTTAAAGGTTAGCTCCACCATCCATTCTGTAGTTTAACTGTATACCTCAGTTACTGTTTTCTCCTTGTAGTAATATCCAGTTATAGTTTAGTGTCCATAATTTTCAGTAACTTTTAGATTCTTCATTTATGTTTTCCTTGTGACAGATAATGACTGCTCTGTATTTTTTTGATAATGCTAGCTTTGCTCTGTATTTTTTTTGTACAGATCTTGCATTGTTTCACAAAGTAATTAACCTTAATCTGCATCTGCATGACATAGGATAGCCAAAACCATGTAGTAGTTTACACTGCTAGTCAGTGCCAACAATTTGCATCTTGAGAGTGTCTTGCTGAGGTCGACAAAGTGCTCTAAAGCATACATAACAGCTACATGAAACTCTTTTACAAAGAGTTAGTTGTTTGAAAAACCTTTATATGAAGAATAAGGAATGAATTGTACTGCAGCTCTACATATACAAACAGGTAAGTGCTGTAATTTCTAATGAAGTGTTTCTTTTATTCACAGAACTGAAGCAAATGTATTTATTTTATTTACTATTTGTTCACCAGAAAAGTGAACTGGCCTACTGGCCCTTCTCAACCATGACCCAAGCTCAAAGAGCAGAAAATACATCACGGTTGTTCAATCAACAATATTATATACAATATGAGTACATACCAAAATTCAGAGCATAGTAAGATTGAATGCAGACAGAGTATCATTAAAAGATCCAGTCAGAATGCATTGAAAAAAAAGATACATACAAAATTCCAGCTAAGATATGCATACAATGCAGTGCAATTATACATATAATACATAAACTCTTATATACATGTGAAATATTTGCATATAAGATCATGCATAAGAAGTTGAGAAAAGCTTATTAAATGTATTCTAGTATTAATGATATGGGATGGTAAGTTACCTAACAATTGTCATAGTAGCAGGTAGATTCAGTAAATAGATGCCCTCTTTAATTGCATATTTTAAGCTTTTAATGGTTTCCTTATTTTTGTTATCTGTAGGCAGGTGGTTCCACGTAGGAGGTCCCAGTCTACAGAAAGTTCTCTCACCTACATCATTTAAATGGAGGTGTACTACAGTAAAACTGTTTTCTTCTATGTAGAGTACTAGTACTGTGTAGAGTACTGTAAGGCGAGTAAAAGGTATATACCCTTTTCTTCACTTTAGTGTAATCCTGGAGTTAGTACACATATATAGTTGGGGGTGTGGGGGGCTGTGGGGGGATGTGGGGGGGCATAGCTCCCAACCTTGTTTGTTTTATATTGTATTTTACAAAAAACTTCAAAACAATACATTTTAAACAATAGACTTGCATAGTTACAACACCAGTCACTAACTCTCTCCGGAAGACAATATGTACTCAAAATAAGTGGGGGGCTATGCTCCCCACACCCCCAATCTAACTATATATACTAACTCCAGGATCGTACTACAGTGGGAAAAAGGGCATATACCTTTTACTTGCCTTACAGTACTCTACATAGTGCTCTCTCTCTCTCTCTGTGTGTATATATATATATATATATATATATATATATATATATATATATATATATATATATATATATATATATATACTAACTGCAGTTCAGTGAAATGAGATTCAGTGAAATGAGTATTTGTGTTTTCAGGGATATGGTCAGGGTGAAATGAAATTCAGTGAAATGAGATTCAATGAAATAAAGTAGAGCCCATTATTTTATATCTGACAAAACCAGAAAGGGATATTACAGTGCTGTGGAACATATTGAGACAGTTTCAAATCTTTTCAGGATACAAAATTAATGAAGCTAAAACAAAGGCAATAGCTGTAAATCATATATCCATATACAAATAGGTTCAGCAATATCCATACTTATAAGGACATGATACAATGAAGTATTTAGGAGTATGGATTAAAAAGTATTCCTGTGTAGCAACGTAGGATATGTGGGAAGAGACTAAACAAAAGTTAATACAAAAACTGAGAAAATGGAAGCTTTGTTATATGGATATTGATAGTAAGATACAAGCAGTTAAAATGTTTTAGTCCATTCAGTCTTATACACAGGTCAGGCATATTTTTAGCAACCAGAGGAGAAGTTGTGGATAGCAATTAATAAAGAGCTGAATGATTTTATCTGGGAGGGGAAGATGGCAAGAGTCAAGCGGGATAAGCTGGTTCTTCCAATAGAACAGGGCATATTGGGATTAGTTGATTTGAAGGGGTATTTCAGAGCAACACAATTAAGGCTCCTATACATAGCACAAGCAGAAAACTATAATTCAAAGTGGAAAGAGATGATGATGAAACAGGGATACTGAATAAACAAGGAGAGACAGAAATTTTCAATGCAGACCTTTAAGGAAAGTAACAATAATCATACAGAATATTATATTCATAAAGTAAAAGAAAGTATTCTAAGAACTAAGCCAATTAAGCCAACACCAGAATGGAGAAAGGAGATTCTGCCACTGGGGGTGACTGTAATTAGGGATACAGACAACAGGCAAGAGGGAACCAGAATTTATTGGAGAAAACTGGCAAAGGAACCAAGGTATTGGGAGCAAATAACTAAAGAGAGAAAGGTAATAGAATGGGAAGACACCAAGAACTTATCTGGACTGAGGTTAGAGATTGCCTTCCCTATCAAGGATTGATAGTGTGTAGGCAAAGAGAAAGAAATTGGAGGTCCTAAATGAAAGACCTGGACTGGTAGAGTTTTTAGTAGAATCTAAAACAGAAGTTGCTGTTAAGAAAGGAATAATTAGTAGAGCATATAAAATATTACATGATAAGTATAAAAATCAATCAGAGGAGGTTAGAAAGGATTGGGAAGATGGAATGGATAAGCAATTCACAAAGAAACAATGAGGGGTATATGTATGTCTCCCGAATATGTAACAAAGTCTAGAAGAGTTAGGACCTTTGCTTGAAAGTGTTTTCATAGGTATTTTTATATCCCAAGTAGACTCCAAAGAACTTTTCCTCAGGTAGACAGCAATTTTCAGAGGTGTGATGGGGAAGAAAGAGGTAACTGGGAACATTTTTGGGAGTGTAATGAGTTGGCAGACTTTAAAGATTCCCTGCAGAATCCTCTATCGGAGATGCTGGGTGAGCAAATTGGTGTAACTAAGGAAATTATATGAGCTACAATACAGAATTGGAACTGCCTAGACATAGCCTTGCTGAGTCTAATTATGATGGCTGCCAACAAGCAATTACTAGAAAATGGAAATCAAAGACTAAACCAATTTTACTAGAAGTAGTGAAGATAGTAACAGAGATAAAACAACTGGAATTGAGATCTTTAGAAAAGGGTAGGGAAAAAATGGGAAGTGTGGGATCAATACATGCAGAGGAGGAATGAGGTTTAAAAGAAGGCAGGAACTGAATGAGCTATGTAGTGGTTGACAATGACTGGATAAATTATCTCATTACATCCGAGTGATGCCTCCAGGTGTATCTGCAGTTAACTCCTACTGATGCCTCTAGGTGTCAAATATTGCTTCTTCATATTTGTATGAATAATTCCAAAACTGTGAAATGTACATGGTTTTAAAATATTTAATCTTAAAGCTTACACAAAAGCAAACTCAACTGCATTAATGTTTGACCTCTGTCTAGTGCAGCAAAATAGATATTAACTGTTGTTTTTATGATATTAATTTATATAGACATAATTTTCACATTTTTCTAAATATCTCAACAACCAAGTAACACTGACAAAACTTAGCCTCGTGTGAAACCTCTTAGCTAGATGAATAAAATGCTGCTGACAGTATGTGTGTAACGTGAGTGGTTGTTATGATATTGTAAGTTATTTACAAAATATTATAAATGTAATATTTACTGTGACTTATAAAATTCAGTTTAAGACCTAGAACCTAAACAATACTACCTCTATAAAATAGTTTGTGCTAAAGAATTTGCCATTTATACTTCTTTCATAACCCCTATGGTTCCAGAGATATGAACATTTGTTTGAAATGTGAGGACATAATTTGATTTCTGTCAAAAGGTTGAGGTTCTGCCCATTGGAAGTTACAGTGCAAACTTCCTGAGCTCCATTGGCGTGAATGAGCTATACATGATGTATAATATTTGCAGCTACAGTTGCGTCTGCATGGTTTGTAATGTATAATGTTTGCAACTGAGATTGTGTTGATATGGTTTATTTTCATTTATATAAATGTAAGATTGCCTATGTCATACATGATAATTTACTAAAGATGTTTCTTGTTTAAAAAAAAACAGTAAATGTAGAAAAAAAACTGTTTTGATAAATTATTATAACAGAATAACAAGATATGAATATATGAATATATAAATATATGAATATATAAATATATATATATATATATATATATATATATATATACATACATATACACATACATATTTTTTTTCTATTTCTGGGTGGAGTTTTTCAGTAAAAAAAAGTAAAACTGTTTGCTGACTTAACTATGTGCTTATGAAATATCTCTCTAATATGGGGCATTAAAATGTCCCTCTGGTGAGATGATCACTTAAGCATTTGGCTGATCCTAGCCTTTTCATGTGGTCTATATATTTGCCATCTGAAATCAAACATTTTCAAAACTAGTACTATCCATGAAATACATGAGACATTTATACCCAGAAATGCAGACTGCTAATAGCAAAGTGATGTTTCATTTTCATCTGGAATATGAATTTTCTTTAATAGCACTCTCTTTACGAAGATGTTACAGGGAGTATTCAAACCTTGACTAAGATCTGTGTGTTTATATTTCTTGCTTTAAGAGACTAGCATAGTTTTTTTTTTACTTTGATTGGGATAGGATGTCTTCCTTTAAGTGTAGAACAGACTTTATTTTATGCAACTTTCTGTTTAAGTTACAGTTCAAGGATTACTCTTGGGTTCTTGCTAGAAAGCTAAATGTACGCAAGGTCCTTATTGCTAATGATCTTCTTCAAAAACTGCCCTCCAGACTTTTATGGTGGGACACAGTTGGCCACCTTTCATAGCACAGATGAAATTTGCTGCAAGGCATTTCTTTTACCTGTACAACCTATATTCTCAGTCAGTTCTGTTTATAATGCATTCTGGCAGTTTAACATGCGCTTACAGTCAAGCAAATGCAAACCACTGGTGCAGGGGCTAACATGCACTTACAGTCAAGCAAATGCAAACCACTGGTGCAGGGGCTAACACACACTTTTAGTCAAGCAAATGCAAACCATTGGTGCAGGGGCTAACATGCACTTACAGTTAAGCAAATGCAAACCACTGGTGCAGGTGCTAACATGCACTTACAGTCAAGCAAATGCAAACCACTAGTGCAGGGGCTAACACGCACTTACAGTCAAGCAAATGCAAACCACTGGTGCAGTGGCTAATGTGCACATACTGCCAAGCAAATGCAAACCCATTTTCCAGGATTCCTCCAAGTTTAATGCTGGTTCAGCCAATTATAGATGAGACTTCTCTAATGGTTTGGACTCTCATACTGTCCCAGTGATGAAAAAACTGTCTGTTAGCTCTTCCACTCTACTGTTTTACAACAGTCTCTGCATTGCTGACCTCATTGCTGAAGTCATATATAGCCAATTGCATATCCAGGTGTTCTTCTCCTGCACTACAGGGCTAGGTGCTAGGCATGTGAAAAAGTTTTCTTCATATACTGTACACATGCATGCACTTATTACAGTTAGTAATAAATATACTACAAAGAAATTTATCTTTGTGAGTGTGTATGTGTGTGTATGTGTGTCTGTTGGTGAATGTTCATAGGTTCATAGGTTCATAGGTAGGTACTAGGCTACTGGCCCTTGGGCCTATACAAGCCTAGCCAAAAAGGTACCCTGGCTTTTGCTACCCAAGAAAATTATTTTCCTGTGCCACTGTCGAGCAGAGCCACAGAGGTGATCCCCAGGGTGAATTTCCTATTTCCCATCCAATCATCAAGATTTTTCTTGAAGAGTGCTAATGAGGAGCTTTGTTTGATATAGATAGGTAGTTTATTCCAGAGTATGGGAAGTCTGTGGGACAGGAATCTATCCCTCTGGCATGTTCTGTTTATTGTGGTGACACGGTTTAGGTCCCTAGAGCATGTAGCTCAGAGGGATTGGGATTTCTTTAAGTGGAGCATGTCCAACAGCTCTGGGTTTGACATAGCTTTGTATGTTAGGCAGAGATCACCTCTGAGTAGGCGATATGCGGTGGAGTAAAGCTAGAGTTTTTTGAGACGGTCTGCGTAGGGCATCTCTTTGAGGCTGGTAATCCTCTTTGTGAGGTATTTCTGTGGCCTTTCCAGTTGTTGTAGATGTCTTGTGAGGTACATACCAAAAGGGGCGTTGTACTCTATAATGGGTCTAATGAGTGATGAGTAGAGCGGAACAATGACCTCTTTTTTTCTGGATGAGAAACCTTTTGTAATGAGGTGTGCCACGTAGAAGGATTTCCTGACAACTGTGGCGATGTGATTATCAAAGGAGAGACTACTGTCCACCTGTGTCCCAGGGTCTCTTATCACACTTTCGGTGTTAAGTATACTACCACCTATGTTGTAGTTCATGTATACAGAGTTTTTACCAAAGGGGATGACAATGCACTTTTTGGCATTGAGCTTGAGGCCATGGCTTTGACACCAGGCATCTGTTTCAATGAGGTCCTTTTTTAGGATGTCCACATCGTTAGGAGTTTCGATTACGGCTCCTAATTTGCAGTCATCTGCGAACATTGTTAGCCAAAGACCTTCTGTGTTAGCCTGTACTTCAGAGAAGTGGATACCAAACAGGAGAGGACCCAGGGCTGAACCCTGTGGTACTCCACTTGTCACTGGTCTGAAGTCAGATTTGGAGTCTGCTACTTTCACAGTGTGGGTTCTGTCAGTGAGCCAGTTGGCAACCCATCTTGTGACATAGGGATTTATACCTAGTTTAGTGAGTTTATCTATAATTCCAGAGTGGGGGATGGTGTTGAAAGCCTTAGCAGGATCGAGATAGGCTGTGTGAACCACCTTACCCTTGTCTATGGCTTTGGTGACTGCTGCAAAGAAGTCTATCAGGTTTAGGAGACATGATCTGCCTTTTACAAACCCAAACTGGGTGGGTTCCAGAGTTTGGAGATTACCAATGTCTTTGTTTATAAGTTCCATGATGATACGTTCCATGGCCTTGCAGACCAGGCTCGTCAGGCTAATGGGGAGGTAGCTCCTGGGGTCCATGGTGGCTCCCCCCTTGTGGAGTGGGATAACTGTCGCCGTGTGCCATTCAGCAGGCACAAACCCTAAAGTGAGGCTATGATTGAACATGGTACTTAGGTGGGGTGCCAGTTTGTTCTGTAGTTCATCTAGAACGCAGCCTGAGATGTCTGGTCCCATGGATGCTGTGTTCTTGGCTTTGGAGAGTGTGGTTTTTACTTGTGCAGCCGTGATTACAGGAACTTTGCATTCTTCCGGTATAGAGATGGGCTCTTTAGGGGGTGAGAGGGGTGTAAAGTTAGCACTGAACCTATCTGCCAGGATGTTGGCAATATCAGTTGGGTCTGTATATTTAGTGCCATTGTGCTGTAACTCAGAGCAGATCTGAGTGTTGTCATTGAGATTCTTGACATGGGTATAGAATGCTTTGTGGCTGTCTTTAGAATCAGTGGCAATTTTGTTTTCGTAACTAGCTTTGGAGGATTTTATCAGGGATCGCAGCTTCTTACTGAGGCTGACAAGGGAGCCCCTCCACTCATGGGATTTTACTCTCTTTTGCAACAGTTTCTTCCTTCTGTTGTACAGTTTGTTTATGGCAGGGGACCACCAGATCGGCTTCCTTTTTTTGGAGGATAGTGTCTTCGTTCTGTTTGGGATAGCATGAACCATGCACTCATGTAAGTGCTTATAAAGTGCAATTGTGTAGGATTCAGTAGTCGTAATTGTATTGTCCATTTGCATGGGTGTCATGAAGTTCACCACTTCTGTCTTAAGAAGCATGAAGTTGGCTTTGGAGAACTTTTTACCATGGTTTCCTTAATGGGGGGTGGGGGCAGGATGTGAATATCTAGGGTAATTAGCTTATGGTCGGATCGGACCAATAAGGTGTTGACTTCAGGTGTGGAACACCGGTCACTCATGTTGGTAATGACTAGATCTAGGATATTGTTGCCCCTGGTGGGGGTGTGGATAAGTTGATCCAGGCAAACAAATAGGAAAGTCTTAATCAATACAGATCATGTACAGTGTAGATAACATAACTGATGTAAAATTAATGAAATATATCATTTTCTTATTTTGTGGTCACAACTGAGAAGAGACAGCAAAGAAGTAGCCAGCTATCAGTGGTAAATTGCAAGTGACTTGTTTAAATATACTTATCATTTTTCTTTAATACCTGTTTATAATATGGATTAAGACAACACTAATGATTCAGCAGAAGTATAGCTTCAGATATTTAGATTAAACCTGTATGAGCTACTACACCAAGTTATACAGTGTGATGCAAATAAGCCCTGCAGTGTTTAATCTCTGCAGTATCATGCACTAAACCCTCGCAGTTTAGTATTGTCTGTTGTACACTTTTCATACTTCCCTCAATGCACTGGATTTTGTTCACATCTGTATTGCATGACATGCTTCTTAGATACCATAGGCCATTGCATCTTCATTCATTTGGTCCTTCATTCTCTGTTAACCACAGCGTAGTTGCAAACTCAACAAGTGAAAGAACAGCCATTCACCAGAACTTCACCCACTGCAACATATTAAATAACAAACACAATAAAACAATTAACCCATCAATACTAAGTTCAACAATCCATTCAAACTGCTGTCAGTGATAGAACTAAACATTTAAAGGAACCATTAACAAATCAAGTAAAGAACTGTACATCTGAAAACAAAAAAATATGCAACATTATCTAGTTCAGTTGAGTTAATTATTTAATATGTTGCAACGGGTGAAGTTTTATCTCTGATGAAGTCTTCAGTTTAGAAGACAAAAGCACTTAGTTTGTTATATTATTCATTAAATTTTCTACATTTTTTTTAACATATTAAAGTAAAAAATATTTGTACTTTAAAATCTAATGCATGTTATATGAATAATTTTGAAAACTCTCAGCACTGAAAATTGGTAAACAGCTGAAAATTGGCTAAAATTCAGTCCAATTAGCTGACAAAAATAAACAAATACATAATAAATTTAGTTTTCAGTTAATTTCTGTTTGTATGTGATAAGTATGGAAAATATAAATACAAATATAGTGAGTATTGCCGCTGTAAATAAAATAATTTAAATGTGTTCTTAGAATGTACTGATGCTGTGAAAGTACATATATTTATCATTACTTTGTCTTGGCTATATATGGACGATTTTGTGTGTGTGTGTGTGTGTGTGTGTGTGTGTGTGTGTGTGTGTGTGTGTGTGTGTGTCTGCATATGTCTGTAACTTCTGTCTGTGTTTGCACATGTGCAAGTATATAGATAATGAAAAGATGCATAGAATATGAGGAGTAAGGTGGGAAATAAACTAGTATAGGTTCATAGGTTCATAGGTTCATATTAGGCTATCTGCCCTAGGGCATTTACAAGCCTAGCCAGAGTGTGTTTGGCTTTCGCCACCCATTTTAAATTAATTTTGCTATGCCCTTTTTCGAGGTTAGTATACTGTGCCTCTGTCTAACAGTGACACAGAAGTGATACCCGGGGTAAACCTACTATCTCCCATCCACTCATCAAGATTCCTCTTGAAGAGAGTCAATGAGGGACTCTGCCTAACCTGGACTGGGATTTTATTCCAGAGTGAAGGGAGCCTCTGGGTTATGAATCTGTCCCTCCAGCATGTCCTATTTATTTCAGTGCTGAGGTTCAAGTCTCTCGAGCACGTAGCTTGATGGGATTTGGATTTTCTGAGGTGCAGCATGTCCATTAATTCCGGGTTGGACATGACTTTATACGTCAGGCACAGATCGCCTCTGAGCAGGTGGTATGCCACTGAGTAGAGCTGGAGTTTCTTTAACTGGGCAGCATATGGCATGTTTGAGCCCTTTGATCCTCTTGGTGAGGTACTTTTGGGGTCTTTCCTGTTGCTGCAGGTGTCTGGTAAGGTACATCCCAAAAGGGGCATTGTACTCAATTATGGGCCTGATGAGGGATGAGTAAAGAGGCACGATGACCTCCCCTGATCTAGATGTGAATCCCTTCATGATTAGGTGGGCTATATAAAATGTTTTTCTAACCACTTTGGCCACGTGGTTGTCAAATGAGAGATTGCTATCAACTTGGGTCCCCAGGTCCCTAATTACTTCTTCTGTATTTAATGGATTACCACCTATGTGGTAATTTGTGGGCACTTTGTTTTTGCCAAAGGGGATGACTATACACTTTTTGGCGTTTAGCTTGAGGCCATGGCTCTGGCACCAGTTGTCTGTTTCTATGAGGCCCTTTTGGAGGATGCTTGTGTCAGCTGGAGAGTCGATTATGGCACCCAGTTTGCAGTCATCTGCGAACTTGGTCAGCCACAGTCCTTCTGTGTTGGCCTGTACCTCCGAGAAATATATACCGAACAAGAGAGGTCCCAGGACTGAGCCTTGTGGGATGCCACTTGTAACTGGTTAGGAGTCTGACATGGCTCCAGCAATTCTAACCATGTGGGTTTTGTCCTTGAGCCAGTTTGCAACCCATCTAGTGACATAGGGGTTTATATTTAAGCTGGTGAGCTTATCTATAATGCCCGAGTGGGGTATTGTATCGAAGGCTTTTGCGAGGTCCAGGTAGGCTGTGTGGACCACCTTCCCCTTGTCAATGGTCTTGGTGACTGTTTCAAAGAAATCGACCAGGTTTAAGAGGGAGGATCTGCCCTTAACAAAGCCGAACTGGGTAGGATCCAGTGTCTGTAGGTCCCCAATATCTTTATTTATGAGGTCCATGATGATCCTTTCCATAGCTTTGCAGACCAAGCTAGTCAGGCTTATAGGGCGATAGTTTCCAGGATCCATTGAGGTGCCACCTTTGTGGAGAGGGACCACTGTTGCTGTATGCCACTCTTTGGGTACATATCCTGTAGTAAGGCTGAGATTGAACAGTAGTTTTATGTTTGGGTTTAGCTCTTCTTGGAGTTCATGTAGGACGCAGCCCGGGACACCATCTGGTCCCATTGATGCTGTGTTTTTTGCTTTGGAGAGGGCGGCTCTTACCTGAGCATCTGAGATGTCAGGGGGGCAGCACTCTGCTGGGATAGATATTTGCCCTTTTGGTGGGGGGGGGTTGCGCTGAACCTGTCAGCTAGGATGTTGGCAATGTCTGTGGGTTTGGTGTATTTTTTGTCATTTTGGACTTTTTCTGAGCATATCTGGGAATTCCCACCCAGGTTCCCAACATAACTAAAGAAAGCCTTGTGATTATCCTTAGTGTCCTGTGCAATTTTTCTCTCGAAGCTGGCCTTAGACGATTTTATGAGTGCCCATAGTTTTTTG
The DNA here is from genome assembly GCF_019279795.1 of Protopterus annectens. Classification (NCBI taxonomy): domain Eukaryota; kingdom Metazoa; phylum Chordata; order Ceratodontiformes; family Protopteridae; genus Protopterus; species Protopterus annectens. Next base: position 348,490,028 of record NC_056735.1, read on the forward strand.
CTAATACTGATCAGAGATGCATTCCCTTTTTGGGATTTTGCTCTATCATGTAGTAGCTTCCTCCTTCTATTGTATAGTTTGTTTATGGCTGGGGTCCACCAGACAGGACGTCTACCTTTGGAGGTTTGGGTCTTGGTTTTATTTGAGATTGCATGATCCATGCATTCCTGAAGGTGTTCATAGAATGCGTTTATAAAGGATTCTGCGGTCTGGGCCATATTTTCCACAGGCCCGGGGGCTTTGAAGGATTCCACCTCGGTTTTGAGGAGTGTGAAATTTGCTTTAGAGAAGTTTTTCACTGTGGTTTTCTGGGCAGGGGGTGGGGTCAGGATGTGAATATCCAGTGAGATTAGTTTATGGTCTGATCTTACCAGTGAGGGATACACTTCTGGTCTGGAGCATAGAGTCCCCATATTGGTGATGATCAGGTCCAGTATGTTTTCCCCTCTTGTGGGAGTGGTAACAAGTTGTTCCATAGCATTTGAGTTTATAAATTCTAGGAACCTTTGGGCTAGGGTGTTGGAGCTAGAGTTATGCTCCCAGTCTATGTTTGGGTAGTTGAAGTCGCCCAATATAATGGTGTTTGGAGAGACCTTCATATTTTCCAGTGTTCTCAGGAAGGCCAAGTGGGGTTCCTGAGTTTGGGAGGGTGGTCTGTAGCAGACTATAAACTGGAAGGCAGTTTTACCCACTGTTAGTTGCACATGGATAGTCTCTGATGCTTCGTGCTGTACCACCAACCTGGAGGTGTGGGTATCTTTGATGAATATTGATACTCCCCCTCCTTTTGTGGTTTGGTCCAAGTTTTGGGGCCGAAAAGCATGGTATGAGATATAACCTGGTAGTGTTGGGGTACTCTCGGGAGCCTTGAACCAGGTTTCTGTTACTGCACAGATATCGATGTTCTCCATGCTAAGGAGAGTTTTGAGTGCGTGCATCTTGAGGTTTAGACTTCTGGCGTTGAGTAGCATTACTCTTAGTTTTTTATCCCTTGTGATACCTATGGAGGTGGGTTTGTCTTTTGAGCCTTGCCTAAAAAAGGCACTATGGGGGTAGCAAGAGCCTTTGCCAATATCTGAAAGCCCAGGGGTGACAGATGCAAGCAGTCCCTAGCGAAGCATCGTAGCTTGTCGAGCATGTCATCCCAGGCTGACAGGCATTGGATCCCCTTTGAATGACACCAATACTTAAGCCAATTGTTGAAATTGATCATCTTGTCTTCATATCGTGGCATCATTCTTGGTGAGGGTAAGATGCTACTCAAGGTCAGGGTCATACCGGCCTAGGCTATATGCTCAGAGAGCTCCTCTATGTCTCTTTTCATGTAATCCAGGGAGGTACATCTCAGGTCATTCACACAAGCATGGACAATGACTGAGTCATATTTGTACTTGCCTTGGAGTGACCTGAGTGCTTGTGTAATGTGGCGGATCCTAGCGTCTGACAGGCAGCTCACCGTGACCTTCTCCTTGTTCAGCCTGCTGAGTGGGACGTCAATGTGACTGACAATAGAGTCACCTATTACAAGTGTATCAGGTGTGTTGTTTAGCCTTAAGGGCTGTGACTGTTCGGCACACTGGCTTTGTGAGCTATGTGTTGCACGTGTTTTGTTTTGGGGTAGCGGTTGCTTGGGTGTCTGCTTTGGAGGTCTCTGCTGCTTAGGCAGATTTTTATTTAGAGCCTCCGAGTATGTTTTTGTGTGTTTATGTGTTTGGTTTGCTGTCGTGGTAGGTCTATGTGAGACTGGAATTGTAGTGCGTGTGGTTTCCTTCTCCTCCTGACTGGTTACGCCAGTAATGAGTTGAGAGAGCTTAGCCTCTAGTTTGGCTATATGGTTGCATCTCTCACATGTGTTGGAATTTGTTGGGAGGAGGAGAGGGTTGTCTGTGTACATGAGGCAGTTGTAACATTGCCTGAAGATTCCCAGATTCACCAGCTGGACCGAAGAGGAGATTGACAACTGACCTTTGGACATGCTGGAATAGTATTGGGAATTCCTTTATAATTGAAATAAAGGGCCAATGGGGAACAAGGTACTCAAGGGGAGTTTGTGAGGGTGTAGTGCTTTTAATTTTTTAGTGCTGACGTATATAATTGCTTTAGTGAGCAAGTGCCAGGTAACTTAAATGCAATGTGTTACAGGTAACTTAAATGCAAAAATGACAAACAGTAACTTTCTTTGAAGTGAAACAAGGAAATAAGTACAGCAAGCAATGCAGATATCACTAGAGATCAACAAAAGTGCTGAAAAGCCGCGTTTTAGGTGGAATTAGCGTTTCAGGGAAATAACAAGCAAACAAACAACAAGTATACAAACAAAGCTAGATTCAGCAGGCCTGGATCTAGTCTATGCTACAACAAACAAGGTGTACCAATTTCAGTAAGAAAAAGTTCAGATATGCAAGCACTATAAGCCTTTAACCAGAAATTCCCAGCTCAGAAGGGCAGAGTCCAGCCTCTCCTCCCACAAGAGTGCAGACCACGAACCTTCTTAATGTAAAATAACTGGCCTGAAGCCCAAGTGCTTAAACCAGAACTAATACACTTTTAGAATAACAGACACTGAGCCCTCAGTCAGCAGTTCCCAACTTAGAAGGATGTAAGCTACCTGTCCTGCCACCACAGTGCAGGCCACAAACCTTCCTAATGTAAAACAACTGGTCTGAAGCCCAAGTGCTTAATCCAAAAGACTTAGAATGAAAGCTACACTTTAATCAAGTTACTACCAAGCAGTAATACATACAATTGCATACTTTAAAGAATGCCTGGATTAGTGCTCAAGTTATACAAACAAAGCTAGATTCAGCAGGCCTGGATCTAGTCTAGGCTACAGCAAACAAGGTGTACCAATTTCAGTAAGAAGCAGTTCAAATATGCAGGCACTATAAGCCTTTAACCAGAAATTCCCAGCTCAGAAGGGCAGAGTCCAGCCTCTCCTCCCACAAGAGTGCAGACCACGAGCCCTCTTAATGTAAAATAACTGGCCTGAAGCCCAAGTGCTTAAAGCAGAATTAATACACTTTTAGAATAACAGACACTGAGCCCTCAATCAGCAGTTCCCAACTTAGAAGGATGTAAGCTACCTGTTCTGCCACTACAGTGCAGCCACAAACCTTCTTAATGTAAAACAACTGGTCTGAAGCCCAAGTGCTTAAACTAAAAGGCTTAGAATGAGTTACACCAAGCAGTAATAAATACAACTGAGTACTTTTTAGATGACGCAAAAGCAAAATAAAGTAGGAAAAAACACAAATACAGTAAAAGCAGATACATTTTTTTTTTTTTTTTTTTTTGAGTGAGCAAATGAGATGGGCCCAGGAGTTACAGGACAGAAACAAGTGCAAATGCAGGCCTTCAAATTAGAAAGTTGAGAGAGATGGAAGACCACCCAAACGGCCAATAACTACAAATTCTGGGCCAGAACCACTCCCTATGTGGTAGACAGGTTACCTAATGCTTACCACTCCCACTGATAAGCTAGAAGGCTTCCATACAACACAGAAAGGCTTGGGGGGCACAGAAGCTTACAAACAGTCCTGGATACAGCAAATCTGTATCTGGAACACTAATTACAGGAAAGGTAGGAAACAGGCTTACAATTTTTTTTTCAGAAAAGTAGCAAAAACAGTAGTAAAAAACAATTCACATGCAGTGCAAGCTGGCACACTTTAGTATGTAGCAATATTAGTCCACACATAGTTTGAAAAAAATCTAATTAAATTAAAAAGGACTAAAAGCAAGTGCAGAAAGGGTTTATTAAGTAGAATGCGGTAAAGAGATGGGACTGGGGGAGTGTCCTAGATCAAATCTACAGTGGGGCGGGCACTGCAAAAGCCACAAAATTTAAACTACAACCAAGAACGGGGGGGGGGGGCGGTGGAGAAGACAGTTTCAACAGAGATGTGAGGAATCACAGTGCAAATTTTAAAACCAAAAAATATATACTGATCTCTGTATATTTGCAGAACAGTAAGACAACAGATATCTAAGCAACAATTTAGCTCTATAATACAGAATAATACAGAAAAATATAGTCAGCTCTATATATTTGCAGATAGTCTTGTAAGGCTGTCTCTCAGTACACAGGTTCCAATTTAAATGCAGGCTGTTATTAACAGGTCAAATTAAGGGAACTTTGAGTTAAGCAACACACAAGCTATAAAAACCAGTGATATCAGCTGAAGACAAGTCAGAAAATGGGGGGGGGGGGGGTAGGGAAGACAGTTTCAACAGAGATGTGAGGAATCACAGTGCAAATTTTAAAACCAAAAACTGCTGAGCAGAGAGCAAGTTTCATTATGAATGACCAAGTCATTCGCTATGTTGCAGCTTCTCTACCACTACCTAGCTCTTCTCTCAATATTTCAATTAATTAATTTTCCCTTCTTTGTTATTCTAGGGGTCTGTATATTTTCATTTGCCTTGTAGTATACAATGCTTTTTTTGTGCAGAATTGTGTGCAGTCTGCTCAGAAATATGAAGCTATTTAAGGTGATGGGTGCTTTTTTGAATGGTTATTTTCCAATATTCTTTGGTTGTTTTGGATTTTTTACATTTTTGAGGTGATAAATAATATTTCTTTTAAAGATGTATTTTATTAGCTGTGATGTATCAGGGTTGTTTAGGATGGATTTTGTTTTAGAGGATACTCTCAAATAGTTTGCGTGGGGCAGTCATTTAGTCCCTTTTAAGGGGTATCCATTTAATTAACTTTTTACAGAATCTTGTTGTTTTGATTTGGCCATCGGTTGCTGGCATTATTCTGCAGGGAAGAGTCGCATGACTACATCCTGGAGCAATGCAGAGTCAGTCTTGAATACCATTTAGGAATCTTGATTCTTACATAAGCATCTGGGCAGAAGAAGGACAGCATCAACAAAGGATATGGAGATTTCCTGAGGACTTTATAAGATGTAGTTTTAAAATTACTGCAATATTTGCAGATCTATATTAGTTTGCCGAAATGGCATTCCGGCAAACAACTAATCATCGACCCATAATCAGCGAAAATTGCATCAGCAATTCACTGGATTTACTAAGAGCAATGAAATAGTTGCCCAAAGCACAAAGGACCAATGTAGGTTAAACTGAACCCACCCCCACTCCCAGCTATATATGCTAACTCCAGATTGCACTACAGTGGAGCAAAGGGCAAAATTCTGTACTTGTCCATTGTGCTTTGGGCAACTATTTCATTGCCCTTAGTGAATTCAGCAAATCGCTGAAATGAATTTAGCTGATTACGAGTTGATGATTAGGTGTTTGCTGGAATGCCATTTCGGCGACCTAATATAATATTTGCTATTTTAGCATGATGTGTAGTTTTATTTTACGTATTAATGTTTTGATAACCAGGTTGTTCAGCTGGGTTGTCACTCATTTTCAGATAGTGGAGGCAAGCTCCAGACATTATTAACACAAAAGCAGTAACAATTTACAAACTAACACTACTGGATATCATGAGCATAAGTCATTTTCAAGATGAGAACATATTACAGCATAATTCAGAAAAAATATTTACAGAAGTAACATAACAGGATGTGAGCTGCCTATGTCCACTTTCAATTGCATTTACAATATCTATCAAGTGAGCAAGTTAGCATTTTTTAAAGGTGTAAATGCTGCCAGCATTCTTTATAGGTGAAGGCAGGAGGGTTCAACTGGGACCTACAGCATTCATGAACAAGGCATGTTCATATGAGGTCTGTCATTTTATTATTAAGATTCAATGGCATGATACCACTCTGTGAAGTACCAGAATGAGGAAAAGAGAGAGAAACTTGAAAGTACAATAATTTAAAAGTGAGGGTTAATAAATATTAGAGAATGGGCAAACTTTAGATAAGCAACATGATTGGAGAACAAACATTCTCCACCAGGGTATTAATGTAAAGTAATGTCTGCTGAAAAACAAGTTCACCGCTTCACTGCAGCATATCAAGCTGCAGTGGAGCGCAGGCTCAAAATATGGCCACCATTATTTTACTATCACTAAGCAGTGCTTTTGTTGTTTAATAAGTGTAAAATAATAAAGAAAAAAATTAAAATAAAAAAAATGTGTTTATGTGTTTATGTTTGTGTGAGACTGAATGCATGTATGATAGTGAGAGATTGTTTAAGCCATTAGCTTATGCTTGCTAAGGAGCACTTATGCTGTTTAGTGAGTGTAAAATAAATGAAACCAAAAAAGTGTGTGTGTGTGTGTGTGTGTGTGTGTGTGTGTGTGTGTGTGTGTGTGTGTGTGTGTGTGTGTGTGTGTGTGTGTGTGTGTGTGTGTGTGTGTGTGTGTGTGTGTGTGTGTGTGTGTGTGTGTGCATGTGTCTGTGTGTGTGAAGAGTGAGAGCAATCCCTGACAGCAACAGCATCAATTAAGAGGATTACGTACCTCTTGACCATACCTCTCAGCACAAGAAATCTGGAGAGAGCCACAAATAACAAGGGACAAATGACCAATAAGGACAGATTTTAAATATTGCTCTGAGAAACTTAGAAAGTTGCTAGAACAAGGTTTCCATTAGTATGTATTATCTGAAGGATATGAAGTCTGAAACTCAAATGTCTGCCATTATTTAATGACTTCATACTCCAGTGATTTGCCAGAAAACTACACATTTTATTTGGATGAGATCAAACATACAAGCCAAAAATCTGGACAGTTGAAAGGTATGCTCTGTTGACTTTTAGCTCAAAATATCTGGATAACACTAAAATAAGCAGAGTACAAAGGCTCAAAATAGTAACATTTTTACTTGATTATTAGCATTTGTGTTAACATACATTTTCTGAAACACAGGTGTGAGTGTGAGACTGAGTGAAAGCGACAGTAACAGTAAAGACATCTGCATACCTCTGGACCTTTTAGCTGAAGAAATCTGGATAAAGCCTAAAGGGAACGAAGGCTCAAAAATGGTAAAATAGATTGTAATTACTGCTCTTATAAAATTATGAACTTGCTTAATTAAAAGGATTTGTGTTAGTATGAATTTTCTGAAGAAATTAATAGTCTGAAACTCAAATGTATACCATTATTTAGTAACTTTAATATCCAGTGACTCACAACAAACCAAATGTTTTACAAGTAAGTGGCCAAAAAATAAAGTAAATGCCTGGATTTTTTTAAGTGTTATATTTTGGATGCAAAATGCTTCCTCCAACACCATTAACATATACTACAGCAAGTTTGAAAGATTAGGCAGAGGAACTATTTTACATAGAGAATATATAAAAAATTATATAGTACTTAAAAAAATAAGTAAGTAAATAAAGCACAACAATTTTTCAGACAGCCCATTCTCTAAGTGCAATAATGCCCTCCAGAATGTGTGTTAATGTGTAATGAATGCCCTTCCAGGGGTGTAGAGGCCTGATGTCAAGCTTGTGTCTAAATGACAGACATACAAGGAGCAGGAGGAGATCACAGTGGTGTCTAGGGTGCAGAAACAAGTATGAACTTTGCAAATCTGTGGTACATTTCTTCTAATTCCATCGTGAGCAGTATGCAGTCTTAAAACAGACTGAAATAAATGAGAAAGGACATAAGTTTCATTTCTAAAAGACATGACTAATTGATTTATTTTGACAAGTACTCCAGAACCCTGATTCAAGGAGACGCAACCTTATGTATGCACATATACTTTCCAAGACAACAGTTTTTTTTAAAGGATGTGACACCTTCTTAGTATGAATTATGTAAAACGTTATTATCAAAAAATCCATAACTGCTCATATGGCAGCAAAACAACACTGCAAGGTGAACAGTTGTACCTGATACAAACTACACTCTTTCTTCTTTTTTTAACCATAATAACAAACTTTCGATTGCACGATGACTGTTGGATAGCAAAATCATTGACTTATTCTGATAAATGCCATAGTACAATGAGACATAGTTTTGAATAGTAAAAACCATCAGGCACCCTCCCAACTTGGAGGAGTACCCAATGAATGCAATAGTGTCTGGACAACAGACTGCAGTTTCTCCTCTTTATGCTATTTTAATGACAACCCTCCACAAAAAATCAACTTCTATAAATTCAGTGAATGCAGACTAAACTAATGTCCAGACTAAAATAAGTTCACAACTATTATGACCCTATTTTAAGTTGCATGTTACTTTATCAGCCTTTAACATCCAACTCAAAAAATGCTCACAATTATTATGACCTCATTTTAAGTAGGTTGGAACTTTAACTACCACTATGGGAAAGTAATATAATGCTTTGCTTTCATAACTGTCATCAAGTATTAAAAGCAAAGACTGTTCAGCCTTTGTCATTAATACTTAACTACAGTTTGTTTATTTTTGCTCGACAAGCAAAAATAATTGTACTCCAAAAAGGCAATTTTCCTTACTTGCAAAAAGTAGCCTAATTTCTCATCCATCCAGCAAAAATAGGCCTGTTTTAAGTTGCAGCAAGTGACATGGCTTCCACAAAGTCAACTATGAATATAATGGCAATCCTAATTATAATTTTGTTTACTCAACAGCCAAATAAAAATGTTATTATAGTATACTGTACCAAAAAAAAAAAAGAAATCAAAGGATAGAGGGAGAAACTTATAAAAAGCACAAAACCATCAATCAAAGTAATAAAATCATCACTACAAAAACTGTAACAATGGCCTTATCAACCACAAAATGCAGTCAGTGTTCCCATCTGCAAAAATAGTCATTTTAAAAGCAGTTTTTGCTTACAAGCCATGTTTTGTTTTTTAAATGTAATTACATAATTAAGTTTGGAAAAGTGTGCTGGCCGGCCATATCTTGACTGTGGGACCAGGAGTTCAAGAATCTTTATCCTATTATATTACTGGGAACCAGCTATAGCAGTTATTTGGAGTTCAGAAGAATATATTTATTTGCATTCATGTTTGTAGTAATTACTACAAAACAATATGGAGTTGATGTCTCTTGGAAGAAAAGACCCTGTAAGTATTAATCTTCTAGTTCACGGTTGCATGTTAAACAGTGTAGAGAAATACCATCAGTGAAATGGATTGCAGATTTGTTAAAAAACAGGAGATGCAGTACTGAGCCCTGTGTAACTCCTTTGTCACATAAACTCAGAGGAGAGCTCTAGACGCAGATGTTTCTGCCTGTGAAATAGCTATGGAAGCAGCCAAGAATGTTATTATAGATATCAAGGCTGGGCAGCCTCTTTATAAGACTTGTATAGCAAATGTTGTTGAAGACCTTAGATAAGTCTTAGAAAAAGCCCAGACACCCTTGTCAGCTTATTAAGTTTTACTGTAACAAATTTTGTCACAGCTATGGAAGGCATGTACTGAAACTTTTTAAATATCATAGCAATGCATATAGTGATTTCATAATTTTGGTTACTGTGTTCAGTTGGGCAAATGGTCAGAAATGTTGGAGTTTAGTTGATTTACTCTTCTTGTGAAGGGAGATCATAATGTGCTTCCTTCCAGAGCAGAACCTTTTCCATCTCTGATGCTTCTTTTGATCAGGTGGGTGAGGGGACAGCCAGCAATAGTTATATAAATGTTGGGGGTAAGACATTGGATTCTACTGATCTTGAGACTTTGTTTTGCTAGAGTAGCTTTCTAGCCACAAATATGTGAACATTTGTTGTGTGGAACAAAAGTTCCAGCCATGAAAATGATTATGGAAATCTGTGAGAGGCATTTAAATGCATTAGTTACTGATTTTTCAGAAAACAATTTTTGCAGTAGATAGTCAATTATCCGAACGTCAATGATCCAAAATGTCAATTATCCAAACGCAGCCTTCCAAAGTTTTCACGTAGGAAAAATCATAGCATCTGAATATGTAAACATTATCCCCAGGATTCATTAACCTCCCTGCAGGAATTGTGCTATTCCTGCATGGAGGTGATCATGCCTGTGTAGAACAGCAGCATACCTTACATATTAATGAAGGCACGCTGCTGTATTCTCCACATGGACACAGGCACAGTGCACATGCCCCCTGCACTGTAGAATTGCCGTACAGCAATTCCAAAGCAACTAACAGTGTTTGCGGGCACTGTTATCATAACATAACAATGTCCGCAGACAAAATACAGTAAAAACAACACAGAAACACAGCCCTCCACAATGGTACAGCACACATAATGTCTAAAATGGTATGCCAGTGTACATGCTGGCATACCAAATAAGTAAGCATGTTCCTGAGAGGAACATTTAACTCAATTCCCCCACGTATGATGTAGTTGTCCAGATGTCCTGCCCTAAGATGCAGAAAGCAGTGCGCACACCCCTACAGTATAAAAAAAAATAAAACACATCTTTTTTTTTCCATTCCCCAATAAAGTTTAAGAGTAGCTGAGTGGGTATGTGCATCACACAACTGTGTATACCATAGCTTAAACATCTGAAGGAGCTAAATAGAAACATACAGCCCAAACAGTCAAAGTGAAATAGCATAGTGGTTAGGGCATTTGCTTAGCATACAGATATTCATGGTTCGAGCCCCAATGCAGTTCATTCATTTTTTTGTATGTGAAAACAGCATTAAAAGTATATTTTTTATAAATAGATAGTGAATAATATATATTTGTTAACCAGGGTGGTGTAGCAGGTCCAGTTATGAGGTGTCAGTGTAGTTCACATGTGAAATCCCCATATAAACACAAGTGTCCCATACAGTATAGCCACAAAAGAATATAACGTAATGAAAGCACATAGGGGGATGTTATGGAAGGGAAACATACACATCATAAGATGTCATTAATAAGGAATCAACCCCACAGTCCTGATAGTCCATAAAGTGAAATCTGAACAATGCCAAATTGTGCTCAGCTATGCTTAGCCAGAGTAAACATTGCTTACATTTGTATGCTTAGCAATAATTAGCGTAGCTAAGTGGATTTGCACACTGGTAAGTAGTGCTTAGCACCTACCCCTTTAAGCAATGTTTATCTGTGCTAAGCGGGTTTGTCTGATGCTTAGCTTGACTTAGCATATTCAAAACTATCCAAATAGGACAAGGTGCAGCAAATCAGCCCTATTTAAACCTTGCAAGTGGGAATACAGCCCATAACCAGTTGCAACTCATCATTGCAGGCAATATGGCTGGTGTTGGTGAAGGTGTGCACTTTCAGGTGCAGCGCTGAGGCATTCAGGAGTCCAGGATCATGGTTGGACTCCTAGTAAAAGACCATGAAGGGAGACTGCCACAAGACCAGTACCAGGGCTCCCAATACAAAGCAGAGGCCTGGGACCATCTCGCACATGATCTCACCAGTGCCACTGGCATCCCTCAGACTGGTGAGCAGGTCTGGCACCATTTTTCTGACTTGAAGCGTAGGAAGTGGGAGCTGTTGGACCAATGGGTCCAAGATGCACTGGTGGGGAATGTTCCAGCTGTGTGTAAGTATCAGTATCAATAAGTGTATTCCAAAGTCCAGCCTGCGTAGGTGATGGAGAAGTATGCATAAAATGTTTCTCTATCCCCTGTACAGCTGCAGATGAGAGGGGCGTTAACACAGATGCCCATGTCAGCAGGCTGCTTAGGCTGCACTGTGTGGCTGGTGAGTACAAATCTAGCTTACAGTATTCAGGGCAAATAAATAGAAAGGAGTAGAATGTCACCTGTCAGTATTTAAAAATGGGTATGATTTGTACTGAATAAATGAGACATTAGCAGAGTAACAGTGATGTACAGGGTATATATCAATTGAAGTGTCAGTACCTGTCAATAAAAGTCAAAACTCCGGACTGGTTGTGTTTACTTTGGTATGTGGTGGTTTGAATCAAAATGTGTACAGTTTCTGCACAGCAACTATAGCTCTGAAAGCATTAAAATAATCAAGGCTCATCTGACAAAGATTGTGGAGTTGTAAAACAGGAGATTAACTATATGAAATGTTCGATGCACCAAGATCTGATACCTGAATAGTAATGTTGTGTTAACCAGTGTTTTCCAGACTGAGCTATGTCAAAGTATGAATACACAGTATAAGATCTGACATGCATGAATGTCACAATTACAAGGTCAGATTATACAACCAAGAGAGTATTAGACAAAAAACAGTCAGACAAGAGCCATCAGTTTCTCAATAGCTCATTCTGATGAAACACAAACTTTGTTCTAATTTATGCACAAACAGGCACGGCTCGAATCCCGGGAGTGGTAGTAAGCTGTATGCATATTTTCACCCAGGAATATGTGAATATGTATAGAAACAGTCAGGTAGGGTTAACAGAAATTTCCTCCACAGGTCTGCCAGGTAAGAAAAGGTATATCTTAGCTGTAAGAAAGCTGTACTTATAAACTGTGTACAACACCCACTGTCCACCTTCAAGGCTGCAAATGACAGCAAGATAAATACATACACCAAGTAGTCTCCTCCAAGAAATGTCCAAGTGTCATGCTATCACAGCTAGTGGTCCTGCTGCCCACACCCAGGATGACCAATAGAAATCAAGCCAGTGTATGGCAGTAGCACATGCACACACACACACACACACACACACACACACACACACACACACACACACACACACACACACACACAGTATGAGTGCACATATGTAACCCTGACAATGTGAATATGGTAGAAACAGTTAGGTAGTGTTAACAGAAACTTTCTCCACAGGTCTGCCAGTTAAGAAAATGCATAAATTAGCTGTAAGAAGGCTGTAATTATACAATTTGTACAAACATGCCACTGGCCAAGCCAAGGCCATAGGTTGATGAAAAGTGTTCAAATACTATCACGGGTGGCCTGTTGCTACAAATGTAACCTGCATGCCATTTTAATACCCACTGTGGTTCCATATATGCATGTGTTCTGTTTCCTATGCAACTGTTCCAAATCTGTTGTTTTGGGTTAATGGGAATACCTATGCTTGCTGTAATAGCTAATCCTGGAAGTGTTTTTCATGACTAACCAACATATGTTATAAAATTGCAACACCATAACACGTCTGGGAAGGCCAATCCCAGTGGAACAGCCTGTCCTGCCTCCACTGGCCATGGCACTGGACCCCAGCATGTCTGGGACCCCACCTGGCACCTCCTCATCTGCTGGTTCTGCACCACCTTCAGGTGGAACTACCTCAAAGAATGGGGCTCGTCCCCCCCTGGCAGCAGGCACAGACAGGGCACTGTCACCCATCATCAGGTCCAGGGATTGGTGCATAGCAAGCTTTGAAAGGAGTTTGGAGATCTGCTATTCCAGCTTGAGGGCTGCGTGGTGCATCTTGAGGATCAACCTGCCCCTCCTGCTCAGCCTCCAGCACAGCCACCTTTGGGGCCATGAAGGTACAGTGGTGACTGCCCATGGGTGGGGATCTCCATTTGGGGGCTCGTGGATGTCTGATTCCCAACCACCCTTCCCATCCAAGGTGTTTACCCCCACGAGTCATATAATGCCTCTATCTGCTGTCTTGTCTGTCTTGTCTGTCTTCTTACCCACCCTACCTCCCCAAATATACTTACTACCCTTCCCCAACATCCCACTCTCACTTTATTAAAAAAAGGACAATCTGTTCCCACAAATAAAGTTGCCTAATACATAGCTGTCCATTTTGCACACATGTCCACTGGACACATGTAATCTGTATAATTGACTTAACAATACATTACTGTTGTCCTCTCCCCTCTTTCATAGGCTTGAGTGTCCAAATTCACCTCCAAATTCTGTACAAATGCACAGCTGTTGCTGTATCAGAAATGGACAGCTATGGACCTTCCCTACACCCATCCTGCACATTCCTAGCTATCTTTCATATTGATTTTTCCCTCTGCATACCCCCCTTTTCACCACTTTCCTTTCACCTTTTTTCTTTTCTTTTAAAAAAATAGCACAGGGGTAAGTGGTAGTAAGCTGTAGTAAGCAGCAGTAAGCAGCAGTAAGTGACTTTGCATGATGCTAAGCGATGCCTACACAGATTAGGCAGTTTCCCATTTAACCGTGTGTTGGCACTGCTTACCATCATGCAAACCTGCGCAAACCCACTTACAACTGCTTAAAACTGCCTTAATCACCCTGTCTTCATCAGCCACTGTTCTGCCCAGCAACAAAATAATCAGCTCTTGCACCCAGGACCCTGTACACCATAGCAACAGCAATTTACCACTAAGCCATCTGACCTACAGAAGAAATGACTGATGCTTTTTCAAACATATCACTCAGTGGAGTCATTCAGCAGCATATACATGAATCAGGTTTTGTGTGTGTGTGTGTATATATATATATATATATATATAAATGTATATATGTATGGAGATGCATATATATATATATATATATATATATATATAAATGCATATATGTATGGGGATGCATATATATATATATATATATATATATATATATATATATATATATATATGTAGAGATATACATATAAAATATATACATATATATATATATATATATATATTTATATATATATATATATATATATACATATACACACACACACTCACACACACACACACACACACACACACACACACACACACACACACACACACACACACACACATACACACAAATATATATATATATATATATATATATATATATATATATATATATATATATATATATCTACATCACTTTAATGGTATAAAAAGATGAGATATAAAAAACAAAATTGATTGCAAGTAAAGGTTGCAATCCTTGTGGTAGAGGCACATATTGTAAAGTTGTTCCTAAAACAAAATCATTTTCATCTATTAATACTTCTAAAGTTTTTGATATACAACATTTAATAACTTGTAGGACTGAATGGATTGTATATATGGCAGTATGTCAATGTGGGGCCTTTTATGTGGGCCAAACATCAAGATCTTTTAAAAGTAGAATGGCACTACATATAAGTGACATTAAATGTCAAAGAGTTCGAAGCACCCTATATAAACATAACATTGATCATACTACGGCACATTTTATATTTATAGGGATTGATACATTAAGAAACATCAATATGGGGGAAACTGAGAAACATTTAATATTAGATAAAAAGGAAAGAATGTGGATTTTGAATTTAGGGGCTTTATATAAACCTGGGCTAAATGAGTTTCTTTAATAGTGAGGTTTATGTGTAATAATAAATAATAATAATATAAAAAATAAAAAATAATATTTGGGTATGCATATATGTATTTACTGTTATGTTGTTTTTCTGCTTTAGTAATATATATTTGTATACATGGTGTTTTTAGATAAATGGGATATGTCTCTTTAAGGGAGACATATTTAATGGAGTGATGAAAACACTTTGTGTAATCCACTGATGACGCCTAAAGGGTGAAACTGGTTTGGAGTGTATTTTACTGTCTGCGAGCTAATAAAATATTTATGCTCTTTCTGACCTGTTTATTTTGTCAACAGTGCAGTGCTGGAATATATTTTGGTGTTTTGTTGGTCTAATTCCGTGCACACACGTTACATTTAACATGCACAAGTTTTCATTTTGGAGGATATATATATATATATATATATATATATATATATATATATATATATATATATATATATAGAAACACTTTATAATCCCGAAATTCTGAAATATCGAATTTCCAAATCCCAAGATTATAAAGACAAAAGCCCTAAATACTGAAACGTCAGAAGCGTAAATTTCAAAATCCCGAAGTTCGGAGATGTTGAAGTAGTAAGTATCTATGTTTAAGGGTGTTGGTTTGGGGCTTTAGCGTATGTCAGTGTGTGATGTG